>NC_064408.1:128355000-128442500 GCF_023375975.1 Astyanax mexicanus | reverse complement strand
CGGTTAGCAGCGCTAGCCAGCTCCGGTTAGCAGCACTACCTAGCCCAGGTTAGCAGCGCCAGCCACTGTAATTCAGTGGAGAGGCTTTACTGCTCTTTACAACCTGACTGGTAGAATTTATACACAAGGCACACTGATGATTTTGGGGAAAATGAAAGGATTTTAGGTTCGTCTTCTAGCGCAAAAAATACATTAGTGTTCTCCTCCAAGCGTGTTGAGCCTTTATTCTCTCAGCACAGGTAGCATTGTGTGATGGGATGATTTGATGTGTGTGTTAGCTGAAGTCTGAACTGTGTGTGTGTGTGTGTGTGTGTGTGTGTGTGTGTGTAGATTACTCGTGTGCTCTGCAGAAGGACATTCTGCTTCAGGGTCGTCTTTATCTGTCTGAGAACTGGATCTGCTTCTACAGCAACATCTTCCGCTGGGAAACCACTGTACGTATAACACACACACACATGCACACCATACCTGTCAAGTTTTAGATTTCAAAATAAGGGATATTTTTCTCTGTCCGCTTAAAGCCGTCCCACCAGCCCAACGAAGGTTCAGTATCCCTTACATTTTAAGACAGGTTTACAAAAAATCTAAAATAACCACATGTGAACCACTTACACACTACAATTAGATTATCAGAATCTGAACATGTTGTGGACATTCCTACATATGCCATTCTTTTAATACAGCCAAATTAAAACCCCTTTTCTATATCTTTTTTTATTTAAGATTTCATGTCTTTTTTGTAATAAATGCACTCTTTTATATGATATATTTGTTATTTATTTAATGGATTTAAAATTGAACAAAGAGTGCACAAATTCTGCAAAATGACTGTTGGTGACCTAAAAATGGTATTATGAGCTTTTACTAAAAGGACATGGACCAGATATATTCCATCAGTAAAAATTAGTCCTAAGGGGCCTACACAATAATTTTTAATTAATACTTCTTCCTTTTGATCACTCCACCCCTGATTAGTTCAGTTAATGTCGGTCCTCTCCACATTTTCTAGTTAAACTGAGTCACAAGCTGTAATTTTTTTATTTTAAAAGGTTTAATCTGTGTGTTTTTATTCGGAGTATTTTTAAGCAGCTATCAGAAAAATCTCATCACAGTTTACATGATTAGCCAACCGTTACCTTTCTTTTAGAAAAATCTCTGTATATCCAGATATGTTTTAACATCAGCAGCTCCAACTAGCTGCCTGAACTCTGACCCTCCTTTGCAAGCTGATTGGCTGTTTCTCCTGAAAGGCGGGACTTTCTCCTTGAACCGGCTCCACGATTGGTTAAGAGACACAGAGCGGTCAGTGCCCTGTATCCTCAATAATATATATTTTTTTATTTTAATAAAATACGGGAAATTTACGGGAAAATACTAATACGGGAGGACGGCGGGAAAGAGGAGTAAAATACGGTAGTTTCCCGGCCAAAACGGGAGACTTGACAGGTATGGCATACACACAAACACACACACACACACACACACAGAAGTATATGGTGAGGTGACTGTTGCTTTATCACAAGTTAATCAGTATAAATGTTTATGGATGTTAGAGCCAGTTGTAACCAAAAAAGAATACCAAAATAAATAATACTTAAATAACAATAAGCAATAATAAGCATCTCGTCATCAGCGTCCTGTAGATACCATCCTGTAGGTAGCATTCTGTGGACAGTGTCCTTTGGGCAGTTTCCTTCGGGCAGTGTCCTGTAGACAGCATCCTGTGGGCAGTGTCCTGAGAACAGCATCCTGTAGATAGCATCCTTTGGGCATCATTCTGTCGGCAGTGTCCTGTAGGTAGCATACTGTAGACAGTGTCCTGTACACAGCATCCTGTAGGTAGCGTCCTGTAGACAGCGTCCTGTAGACAGCGTCCTGTAGACAGCGTCCTGTAGGAAGCATTCTGTAGACAGCGTCCTGTAGACAGCATCCTGTAGGTAGCGTCCTGTAGGTAGCGTCCTGTAGACAGCGTCCTGTAGGAAGCATTCTGTAGACAGCGTCCTGTAGACAGCGTCCTGTAGGAAGCATTCTGTAGACAGCGTCCTGTAGACAGCGTCCTGTAGGAAGCATTCTGTAGACAGCGTCCTGTAGACAGCGTCCTGTAGGAAGCATTCTGTAGACAGCGTCCTGTAGACAGCGTCCTGTAGACAGCGTCCTGTAGGAAGCATTCTGTAGATAGCATCCTATAGACAGCATCCTGTATGTAGCATCTTTTGTGTAGTGTCCAGTACTGGGTTACAGGACGTTCCTGCTGTGTGTCTTGCTGCAGATCACCATCCTGCTGAAGGACGTGACGAGTCTGACCAAGGAGAAAACGGCCAAACTGATCCCCAACGCCATCCAGATCTGCACCGATCAGGAGAAGGTTCTGCTCCATAAACTTCTAATCAACTTTAATTATATTTATAGATATTTTTATAGATATTTCTTCTGTTAGAGACTCCTTTAGTTATTTATTAATATTAATCTGAATGAAGTCTTGTCCTGCTCTTCCTCCACAGCACTTCTTCACGTCGTTCGGAGCGAGGGATCGCAGCTACATGATGATCTTCAGACTGTGGCAGAACGCTCTGATGGACAAGGTGAGATTCCTCACTGAATTTAATAAGACAATAAGAAAATATATATTTTTGTAGTATTGCAATAATTTGTTTTGCAATACTGTACAGTGTTGGTGTTTAATTATTAATATAAATGTAACGGCTGGTGTCGGAGTGTTGTACTCTGTCCTCTTCTGATTAGATAAAGAGAAAATTTTTATTTACTATATTTATATTATATTTATACTTCTGCCAATTGTCACTTTGAATTGTAACCGTATCTGTATTGTTAAGCATAATGTTTTTAAAGTGGAAATCTGTATTATTTAGTTTCTTAACTGAAAGCAGAAGCATTTCTGAGTGGAGAAGAATATGGATAAAATATAGTGTTTAATGGTACCATGGTACCACCATCCCTGCTAAACCTATTATGTTATAATATATAAATTATAAAAAAAAAAAAAACTGGGGTGTCGGGTAACTTTTCGCGGGAGTTCTTCTTCTTCTGGCCACGTCACGCATCTTTACGTACTTACGTCACACGTACAGCCTCTAAAAGAGGATCCGGCTCAGTTTTACTGAACGCGAGCGGCTGGTGGAGCAATGGAGACTTCAGAAGAGGAAACTCAGAGCTCAGTAGCTCATTCACTCATAGTAAAATCAAAGAAACGAAGGAGTGAATTTTCTGACTGAGCTCTCTCTCTCTCTCTCTCTCTCTCTCTCTCTGACTAAACATAACCTGGAATCGGATTCATCCGCTCTGAAAGGAGACCGCATCACACCCGCCCAGTTCAAAATGATTCTTCCGCATGCTCGGTCCAATTACCCATTCTCACCAGAGAGGCACTAAATCCCCCAAATCCCAAAACTTACGGACACCAGCTTTAAATTAGGCCCTATTTTAACCATGCACTGCGCAGCTTGATATATGCCGTGTCAGTGTGTGTCTTTGCTATCGTAACGACGGGAAAAGTACACCTTGCGCAGCTCGATATACGCAAAGCAAAAGTCATGTGCTAATTCTCTTAATTAATCATGGGTGTATCTCTCGCGCATCATTCTCTTTAAGAGTAGAATCAGGTGAGCTCTGACTTTGGTGGATTGCTATTTTAACAGTGCAGCTACCTGGACGTGTTCAACAAATGCTTCTCAGCAGAGGAAACTGAGCTGCTGGTTCACACTCGTTCATTCATTTTGTTTATTATTGAAAAAAAAAATTTGTGCCTGTGCTGAGAATTCACTGCCAAGATAGCGATGAACGTCTGACTGTTGGCGTCTGTCTAGGTTGTATTCAGTCAGTGGAGCTCCTGTGTTTTCTGTTACCAAGATAAACAAGATAAAACTCCAGAAATGTACCTGAACACACCTCATTTCCAGAACACCACGCCCATCAGTGTAGATATATTCAGAAGGAAGGAGTGAAAATAGACTGTTGGAGGGGTGTAAGATAGCGATGAGCATCGTGATGCACTCTACGCAAGCCTAAACGAAGCTCTAATTATGTGTTTGTTCACAGTATTTCTGTATTTTAGTACCAGTTTCTAAAAAATCTCAATAATTAAAAGTTCATTGTGTTGTGTTATCATTAAATAAGAGAAATGTGTGTGTGTGTGTGTGTGTGTGTGTGTTAGACGCTGTCTCCTAAGGAGCTGTGGCACATTGTGCACCAGTGTTACGGGACTGAGCTGGGGCTGACGAGTGAGGACGATGACTACGTGTCCCCGACGGCGGAGCATATGAACGGCCTGCTGTGAGTTCACACTGACCCGCCGTCTGTTCACTACTGACATCACACGCCTGACTCCGCCCACCTCACTGCGTTGCCGGGGTTACTTTAGTTCAAAGGGCTGATATCTCACGTCTACATCACGTTTTATTATTAGTCTCCTTACTACCACCGATAACATAGATTCTAATGTTACAGCTCATACAGCTGTGTAAAAAAAAAAAGAAAAAAAGAGAGCACTTAAAAGCAGTGTGTAAGACTGGTGGAGGAGAACATGATGCCAAGATGCATGAAATGAAAACTGATTAAAAACCAGGGTTATTCCACCAAATATTGATTATTTCTGAACTCTTAAAACTTTATGAATATGAACTTGTTTTCTTTGCATTATTTGAGGTCTGAAAGCTCTGCATCTTTTTTGTTATTTCAGCCATTTCTCATTTTCTGTAAATAAATGCTCTAAATGAGAATATTTTTATTTGGAATTTGGGAGAAATGTTGTTTGTAGTTTATAGAATAAAACAGCAATGTTCATTTTACTCAAACATAAACCTATAAATAGCAAAATCAGAGAAACTGATTCTCTCTTAGTTTTATGTATATTTATTGCTGTATATGTAAATGACCTCTGTTCTGATTGGCTGAAGCAGGTTACGTAACTCTATTCTCCTCTCTCAGGCCGGGTGATGATGTGGTGTGTGATTTGCTGGATCAGGCTGCTGTAGCTCCTCCCCCTCCTGGATCTTCTCCTCCATCCTCTTCCTCCTCCTCCTGCCCACCTGTGGAGGTTCCTGCCGTCAGAACCAGTACTGAGCCAGAACCGAGTCCCCCCAACTCCCAGACCACCACTCAACCCGCCAACACCAACCCCACACACTCCACCACACCCGCCACACCTGCCACTCCTGCTGCCACCACCGCGGTAAGTGTTGTATGCTCAGCTGCTCTTGGTGTTTCTGTTTAGCCCTGCTTTAGTTCACTGGATTAGTGCACTCTGTAAAAAAGACAGGATTTCGGCTCTTGCTCATGAATATGCATACATGCAAAAATATCGCCTCTGATTGGCTAACAGCACTACCTTTATTCCCTTACAGTCAAATTTACAGCACTAAAACTCAAAGGACAAAATGTTTTCAGAGATACTTTAGCCTTAGTTGTAAAGATACAGCACTGAGTGCTAGATAAAATTAACCCTTAAACTTCGATTAACGTCAAACCGCGCTTCCCTAGTGTTTATTTAAGGTCTCGGTAAATCGCAGAATCAACTGGGGATCCGATTTAAACCTACAGTTACTTACACAAGAAAGCTAACGCTAACTAGCTCTATAAACAGAGCTTTAAACAGAGCTGCAGACAATGAAGGCTAAAGAGAGACCAACTGTATTTCCAAGTGTAAAAACAAGAAAAAGTAGATTTTAGCTTAAGGACACGTTTAAATAACACTCTAAATGTAGATATTGTGTGTTTATTTATCTCTTATCTTATGCTGTAGAGTACAGAGGAGGCCGGGCAGGACAGCCAATCAGAGGCCGGCAGTCTGGCGGCGTCAGCGTCCGGTCCTCAGGTTCTGGGTAACGTTTCATCGCTGGATATGACTAATGATGAAGAGCTGCCCACCGACCCCAGCAACTCCTCCGACACACAGGAAGAGAGTGAGTGTTTATGTCACTCTGCAGGAACACAGGGTACAGTGTGTGCTGATGTCACATTCCTGATAGGCCACGCCCCCTTACCCCCCCTCTGTCTTATTAGTGCAAACGGCCAAACCACAAGTGAACACAACGGCACAAGTGATTATAACTCAAATTAAAAAACGCTGGGCTCAACTGTGATCCAACCAATTTACAAAATTCAAAAATCGCTGCTTATCCAGCTATAAAAACAGTCTGAATGAAATTCAATTAGTTTTCTGACTCCTGCAGCTGCTGTAATTGTGCAGCGCTTGGTTATTTTGTGTGGATAGTGGTGTTTGTTAGCTCTGTTACTTATTGATTGGGCTGAAAGATGAACTGTAGAGAGCAGTATTATCTGGTTAGTTGTGTTTGTTAGCTCTTCTACTTACTGATTGGGCTGAAAGATCTTAGTGCAGCCTGTGGAAAGTTAGGGTTTCTTAAGTGAATGGTAGCTCAGCTTTGGAGTTCCATCTGGTGGCTGGGTGAGGAACTGCAACTTCCTGTGACCCAAACTGCCCCAACAGTGATCCACACACAGCACTGCAATGATCACTTTAGCTCCCGAATTGGATTGGCTAAATCGGGCGAATGTCAGCCAATCGCTTGTTTTGGCTGAAAATCGGCCAACATGCAATTTAAATTTTGGTAATTAGGTTTAAGCCACATTTTGAGGTAGTTTAAAATGTGATTATAGTATAGAATTCTCTCAGTCTGAACTCTCTGGAGGCTGAAATCGGATTATAGCGTTTCTGATTGGCTGTGAAAGGATTCTGCAGAATCAGGATTGGTATGTTATGCATGTCTGAGGGCTCAGAGCATGTTGCACAAGATTTTTGTGTGTAATAATCTGTTGTGTCTGCAGGTGAGGTGGAGTCGTTCTGTGCGGATCTGAGGGGGCGTCTGCACATTAACACGGTTCTGAGGATCGGGGTGGATAAACTTCACGAGCTGCTGTTCTCCGATACTCACTTCCTCCAGCACCTCTTCACCCAGCGACACTTCACCGGTCAGTACTCCAGATCCAGAGCACAGCTTTACTCAAAATATTGCAATGCACACAACATTATGGGAGACATAGCAGAGTTCAAAAGAGGACAAATTGTTGGTGCACGTCTTGCTGGAGCATCTGTGACCAAGACAGCAAGTCTTTGTGATGCATCAAGAGCCACGGTATCCAGGGTAATGTCAGCGAGATACCACCAAGAAGGACCAACCACATCCAACAGGATTAACTGTGGACGCTGTAAGAGGAAGCTGTCTAAAAGGGGTGTTCGGGTGCTAACCCGGATTGTATCCAAAAAAACATAAAACCACGGCTGATCAAATCACGCAGAATTCAATGTGCACCTCAACTCTCCTGTTTCTAAATGCTCTAAATGAGAATATTTTTATTTGGAGTTTGGGAGAAATGTTGTCCGTAGTTTATAGAATAAATAAAACAACAATTAAATTAAATTGTGTGTATGTGTGTGTTAGACCTGTCGGTGCAGGACTGGCAGCAGGACGTCAGCAGTGGGAACAGTATCCGGGTGCTGAGCTACACCATCGCCATCAACAACCCCCTCGGCCCCAAAACTGCCCCCGTCGTCGAGACTCAGGTAAGAGTTTAATTCTAACAGATCCTGCCTTTAATTCTAAATAATAAACTTACACTAATAAAAATACACACTGTGTTTGTGTGTTTGTGTGTGTGTGTGTGTTAACATTTTCATGGTGATTTTGATTTTAATATTAGTTTTACTAATATTTTTACATTTTAGTCTTTTGGTTATTATTACTTTTAGTCTAATGAATTTTAGTCATGTAAAAAGTATGTATTATGTATAAACAGAGAGTTGTGCTGAATTCAGAACCCCCGCCAGGAAAAGCACCGCACACACACAGTCTTCTTTTTGGCTTTAGCTTAACTTAAAAAAAATAAAATAAAATACCCAAGATGCAATTCTAAGCTACACTGACTTGTAAGAAATAATGAAAAATAATAATTTCCTCCTGTGAGGGGGTGCTTTTCCTGGCGGGGGTGCTGTGGTGCTGTGTGGAGCGGCTGTGTTCCGATCACTATATATCACTCAATAATATCATTTATTACAAATAATTTCCCCATGCGTCAAACTTTGAAATTTTGGTTTAGTTTTTATTAGTTGCAGAAAAATGTAAAGAATTTCGTCATAGGTTTCATTTTCATTTTCAAGTATTTTACTTTTTTTCATTAAAAATTGGTCGTCAACGAAGATTTTTCGTCCTAGTTTTCGTTAACGAAATTAACACTCTGTGTGCGTTTGTGTGTGTGTGTGTGTGTGTGTGTGTAGACTCTGTATAAGAGCAGTTCTCGGGGGGAGTGTTATGTGGTGGATTCGGAGGTGATCACTTCAGGAATCCCGTATCAGGACTACTTTTACACCACCCACAGATACTGCCTTACAGCCGTCAGCAAAACCAAGAGCAGGCTCAGGTAACTAAAACACACACACATTATCCTTTTCCTTGGCAGTCCTGATGAGTGCCAGTTCCATCATTATTATGTTTTTAATAGCCATTTTTTGCAACATCTTTCTCTGCACTTCCTTCATTTCTGATTGACTGACCTTCATTTTTTTCTTACAGTATTTAGTTTCCTTTACTTACTATAGTACCGTATTTGTCACACTCTGAGGTGCATTTAAAACCCTTTAATTTACCCCAAAATTGTCAAAATCCGGTGCTCCTTATGTATGAATTTTATCAGTCAGGTATTAAGGAGCAGTAAAGACACTCTGCTGAAGTACAGAGTTATACAGGAGACTCAGTAAAGTTTCTCCAGCACTAAGGCTGAAGCAGTATTAGCATTAGCCGTTAACTGTGCTAAGCGCTAGCTCTTTCACCGCTCAGAGGTGAGTATTATCGGACTGTAGTCTACTGCTAACCCCAGCTAGCACTGCTAGAGCAGCATTAGCATTAGCAGCTAACCACAGCACTAAGCTCTTTCACCATTCAGAGGGAAGTATATCGGACTGTAGCCTGCGGCTAACCCCAGCTAGCACTGCTGGAGCAGCGTTAGCATTAGCTGTTAACTGTGCTAAGCGCTAGCTCTTCTAGCTCTTTAGTGGTAAATGCTAATCTAGCAGCCTTAGTGGAAATCTGTGTTGCATGATGCTCCTTACTATCCGGTGCACTTTATTTATGACAATAGACCAGAAAACAGACGTTTACTGATAGAGCGCCGTATAATCTGAAAAATATTAACGGTATTTATTGCTTCTCATCATAACCTGGATTCGAACATTACTCTAATATTCACTGTATACCTGTAACTCTACCTCTTCACTACTTTACTTTAACTGATGCTCTCAAACACTTTATTAAGAGACAAGAAATTCAAGTAATTAACTCTTGATGAGTTCAGCACAGCTGTTAACTGAAACCACTTTGTTTTTGTGAGAGTTTTAATATATATATCTGTGTGTGTGTGTGTGTGTGTGTGTGTGTGCAGGGTTTCGTCTGATATCTGCTACAGGAAGCAGCCGTGGAGTTTGGTGAAAGCTCTGATAGAGAAAAACACCTGGAGTGGAATAGAGGAATACTACAGACACATGGGTAAATACACACTACACACACACACACACACACTACACACACACACACACACACACACACAAATTACACATGATTACAACCCCAATTCCAGTGAAGTTACACAATGATGTTGTGTAAAACATAAATAATAACCTATATTCAGTAGAGTACACTACACAGCAGGGCTGCAGCGATTAGTCAATATAATCGACAATGTCGATTATTTAAATTTGTCGACTACAAATTTGATTGTCGACTAATCGTTCATTTGTAACAGTACCACATTACCCAAAATGCTGGGGGCAGAAGCGTGATGGGAGATAAACTCACACAGTTTTTTGTCTCAAAAAGTGCCCAAACTCGTTAATCAGAAATAATCGTTGACTAATCAACTAATCGAAAAAATGATCATCAGATTAGATGACTGACAAAATAATTATTAGTTGCAGTCCTACCGTACAGACACGATATTTAATGTTTAGATGTTAATATTAATATAGCTGCAGAAATACTATGTTTCTGTACAACTATGTTTAAATATTTAAACTAAATGTATGTATATATGTGTGTGTATATATATGTGTGTGTGTGTGTGTGTATATATGTAGAGGTGGAGGTGTGTAAGCTGGAGACGCTGCTGCAGGCGGAGGTGTCGGTGGTGGTGGGGGTGGGCGTGGTGGGCGACGCCCCCGGTGCAGATGGAGGGAAGGGGGGGGCGGGGCTGCGCAGACGTAAACGCACCTGCTCCAGACGCACCGCGGAGAGGGAGGGGCCGGGGGCCGGCGGGGACCGGGGCGAGCGAGGGGCCCCGGAGGAGAGAGAGGGACGAGAAACAGGTGAGAACACTGAGAACACTCTGCCCTCTGGAGGATAAATTAAGAATTACAGCAGAGTCTATCAGATTCTAACGGTACATACATGTAACTGTACTGTATTATTATAGATATACACTCTACATATATACATACAGAATAATCTAGATAGATAGATAGATAGATAGATAGATACTTTATTGATCCCCGGGGGGAAATTCTTGGCATCCAGCAGCAGGTCACACAATACACAAAGTTAAAAAAGATAAAATATAAAATATAAAGATACATATAAATACAATCAAATAAGAAATAGAATATACAGTGTAAATGTACAGTCTTCGTGTGTGTGTGTGTAATGGAGATGGAGAATGGAGGTAGTGCAGTTGAACACAATAGACAGTGAACACCAGTTGATGTGCATAATGTGAGGATAACTGATGTCAGCCAAACAGAAAGTGCAAATACACAGTTATATAATAATTTAAATTAAATTAAGCAGTGCAAAAGATACGTAAACAGTGCAAAAGATACGTAAACAGTAGATGAATTAACTAGTGAATGAACTACTAGTGCAAAATATGGTAGAACTATAAAAAGTGTTCTAGGCATCAGCAAGTCTGAGAGTGTGTCCATAGCTGGGGGTGTGTCCATGGTGTGGCCAGAGTGGCCGGAATGAAAAAGTTTCATTACTTCATACTTTACTGTAGGGATTATTTTACATTTTCACACAATTATCTGAACTCATTTCAGCTGGTTTTCATTCCGGCTTCTCATCGTTCAATAAAAACCCTATCCAGATAAATCTCTCCATCCAGATAGAGTGAATCTGATTGTGATTGGATGTAGAGAAATATAAACATACACCATTCTGACTCCCTATTGGTGTATACTGTGATTTATATTGTGATTTAAAAGTCTTAAAAGGTCTTAAATTTTGTTAAATATGTCCTAAAATGTCTGGAAGTTGCATTAAATTATATCTATAAAAGTGAATAAAAGTGAATAAAAGTGAATAGCCACACGGAGCGTTTAATTTTAGTCGTGCAGAGCGCTTAAATATATGACTTGGAAAAATATATTGAGGAATGTGAAAAATGAAAGCAAGGGAATAAAAACAAGACAGTGCAATATAACATTATATAATATGTATATATATTTTTAAAATTAATTTTATTTATTTATCAATTCATTTTAAAATTGAAGCTCATTATAGTGTACATATGCATGTGAATGGTTTATTAATTGATAATTAATTAATTAGCGAATTAGTTAATTAATTGTTAATTGATTGATTCAAGCCAGTTAAAATGTTTGTTTGCTTATTATTCTTATGCTGCATTAAATATTAACATTTTAAAAATGTAAATGGAGATCTAAAGAAAATGCCAGTTATTCCTCCAGTGCTGTTTATCAAAAACTATAGTTTCTATATATTTCTTTTTGCCACAATAATAGTATTATTTTTTAGAATTAAAAAAAGGCTTAAAAGTCATAAAATTTAAGCTTTAAAAATGTACAGATCCCCCCCCCCCCCACACACACACACTCCAGCAAGAACATACCCGTCCAACTAAGCTTTAACTTAAATATATTTACATTCTACTACAATAAATGCATTCATTTATAATCAGCATATATGCAGCTGAAACACTAGAGAGCAGCCTAGAGCAAAATCCCACATTATATAATCAACATTAACATTTTAATATTTTAATATAGACATTATGTTATATTATATTTTAGTAAAATGTGTTTTGGGGGTGTGGTACATTACATTACATTACATTACATTACATTACATTACATTTGGCAGACGCTTTTGTCCAAAGAGACTTACAATAGTGAAGTACAATTTAAAATAAGTTTAAAGGAAAAACATCTTTGGATAGGGATAAAAGGAGGTCAAAGGGGAATAATAGGATAGAGGAGTGAAGGAGGGGAAGAAGGAAATGAGGTTAGAATTAGTTAGTTAGTTAGAGGTGTTAGGAGAGTAAGTGCTCTTTGAAGAGCTCTGTCTTCAGGAGTTTATTAAAGATAGTGAGAGATTCTCCTGATCTGGTAGTAGAAGGTAGTTAGTTAGAGGTGTTAGGAGAGTAAGCGCTCTTTGAAGAGCTCAGTCTTCAGGAGTTTATTAAAGATAGCGAGAGATTCTCCTGATCTGGTAGTAGAAGGTAGTTAGTTAGAGGTGTTAGGAGAGTAAGTGCTCTTTGAAGAGCTCTGTCTTCAGGAGTTTATTAAAGATAGCGAGAGATTCTCCTGATCTGGTAGTAGAAGGTAGTTCGTTAGAGGTGTTAGGAGAGTAAGTGCTCTTTGAAGAGCTCTGTCTTCAGGAGTTTATTAAAGATAGTGAGAGATTCTCCTGATCTGGTAGTAGAAGGTAGTTAGTTAGAGGTGTTAGGAGAGTAAGTGCTCTTTGAAGAGCTCTGTCTTCAGGAGTTTATTAAAGATAGTGAGAGATTCTCCTGATCTGGTAGTGGAAGGTAGTTTGTTCCACCATTGGGGAACTCTGTATGAGAACAGTCTGGATTGCTTTGTGTGAATGTTTGTTTGGCAAAGCGAGGCGACGTTCATTGGAGGAGCGCAGCGGCCGGGAGGTAGCGTAAGCCTTCAGGAGCGATCAGTGCAGGTAGGAAGGAGCTGTTCTGTCATCACCTTGTAGGCGATTGTAAGAGCTTTGAATTTGGTAGAGCACTATAGGACTCTGGGGGCGTGGCCTAAGCTTTTGTTCTTAATGGCTTTATGTTTTTTTCTCCTTAAATTACTTTTACTTTTATACTTTAATTAGTTTTGAATCCAGTACTTTTTTTAAACACTTTTACTTAAAGAGTAAAAAGCTTGAGTTGATACTTCTTCAACTTCTACAGAAGTATTTTATTAAACTCTAGTATCTATACTCTATTCTACCTACAGAGTAATGTATTGCTAATGAGATATGTTTAACAGTTTTCTGTGTATGGATGTGTGTTTTAGGCGCTCCGTTTCTGAAGGTTGGGGATCGATGGCGTGGAGCAGCTGGTAATAACAACATCTCCACCATCCTGCTGATCGTCAGCTTCATGTGAGTTCTATCAAACATCAGGTCCGACTATACAGCTCTGTAAAATAATAAGAGAGCACTTAAAAATGATGAGTTTCTTTGATTTTAGCAAATTGAAATCCTCTGGAATATAATCAAGAGGAAGATGGATGATCACAAGCCATCAAACCACCAAACTGAACTGCTTGAATTTTTGCACCAGGAGTAAAGCAGCATAAAGTTATCCAAAAGCAGTGTGTAAGACTGGTGGAGGAAAACATGATGCCAAGATGCATGAAAAAAAACTGTGATTAAAAACCATCAGGGTTATTCCACCAAATATTGATTATTTCTGAACTCTTAAAACTTTATTAATATGAACTTGTTTTCTTTGCATTATTTGAGGTCTGAAAGCTCTGCATCTTTTTTTTTGTTATTTCAGACATTTCTCATTTTCTGCAAATAAATGCTCTAAATTACAATATTTCTATTTAGAATTTAAGAGAAATGTTTGTAGTTTATAGAATAAAACAACAATGTTCATTTTACTCAAACATAAACCTATAAACAGTATCGATAATGTATTGCAAACAATAAATGAGGGCTGGGCGATATTGTAAATTTAAAAATGTATCTTGAAATTCTTCTAATATAATATCTTGATTACGGTTTCGATTTTTATTTCTTAATGCAAACTGCAGTTTGTTTTATTTGTAAATGGATATCGCCATTTAAAGTAATGTGTGACTATTGTTTCCTTTACATTTAAATGCAAAATTATTAAAAAATATTTTGCTAAATTTAATTATTTTATTTTATTTTATTTTAGGAAAAAGACTAAAATATAGAAATTGCTTTTATATATAAAATATCTCTTTTACAGGTTTCTGACAAAAGCAAAATGATACAGTCGCCATTGTTCCGTCTAGAAAATCGTATAAAAACAGTAAATTAATTAATCAAATTAATTCTATAAACCTCCCAGCACTATGATACGATATTGATATTTTGGCCCACCCCTAAAAAAAACACTTATCTCCAAAACAGCAGCTTTACAGGAGAGAGAAAAAAAACTTGTAAACTTTCAATGGAAGTCAATGTAAAAAGAGTTTATTTCAGGTCATTTTGGAGAGTTTCTATTGGTCCGCTCATCAAGAAATTTGGGCACAGTGTAACGGACCGTTTCTCTGTTCAAAATATGTATTAAACTAAAAATCGACAAAAATGGAAATAAGTGTTTTTTTCACAGGACAGCTACAATATACACTAATCATTTTACAGTGGGACTAGTTTTCCATCTTTTTCCTTTTTTTTCTTTCCTCTGATTGGTTCTCTGCTTGCTAACAACTTCCTGGTTCTCTGTATCTCTCTCTCTCTCTTTCTTTCTTTCTTTCGCTTTGCGTGTGTAGGATCTGTATCAGGTACAGTATTCTCTTATAGAATCTTCCATCCAAATCATTGAACTCAGGTGTTCCTGAATCCCTTTCGTGGTTCCACAGGTGTATAATAATAAAAGCAGCAGCAAGGAATGCTGGGACTGTTCTAGAAACTTTAGGGATGGTTTAGAGGAGAGTCATGTCTGTCATCTGCTGGTGTTGATCCACTGTGTTTTATTATCAAGTCTAAAGTCAGTGCAGTTTTGCTTTCCCACAAAATCTTACAGCACTTCATATCTTACAGCTTCCCTCTGCTGAAAACAACTTTTATAGAGATGTGGATTTCATTTTCCAGCAGGACTTGGCACACTGCCCACACTGCAGAAAGTACCAATTGGTCTTATTATATAATATTCAAATTTTCTGAGACACTGATATTTGGGTTTTCATTGGCTGTAAGCTTCATAGTCATCAACAATAAAATAAATAAACACTTAAATTAGATCACTCTGTGTTTAATACAT
This sequence comes from Astyanax mexicanus, assembly GCF_023375975.1. Taxonomy (NCBI): domain Eukaryota; kingdom Metazoa; phylum Chordata; class Actinopteri; order Characiformes; family Acestrorhamphidae; genus Astyanax; species Astyanax mexicanus. Next base: position 128,427,278 of record NC_064408.1, on the reverse strand, counting down.
CTACACAATATATGAATTTCACATTTTGAACTTTTTAAAAGTTATATTTTAATCTCTCTCTCTCTGTCTGTAGTCTGGTGGTGTTGGTGGCTCTGAATATGCTGCTGTTCTATAAGCTGTGGGCTTTAGAGAGAGCCGCTCACACACTGGAGACCTGGCACTCCTACTCACTCTCAGACAGGTAACACACACACACACTCTAACACTATACACACACTACACACACTCTATACACACTACACTAGTGCTGCACGATATATATCGTTTAACAGTCACATCGCAGGACATGTGATGTCACTTAAGGCAATTAAATCAATCACATCGTGTTGCAATATTTTGATTTTTGACACAAGAAGTAGATACACAGCGCTGTCTCTGTGTCTGTGTGAGTGACAGGCTGCTGCTGCCTGAGAAGCTTTATGAGAGGGCAGGGGGGTTGGGGCTTTTAATCCCAGAAACACAAACCCTCTTTTTATTTACCTTTTTAAAAAGCCATTTAAATGCTGATTAAAGAGCAGATTACTGTTGTTTTGCTGTTTTCCTCGGGTTTCGAGAGCTCGGCGCTGACTCGGTTCTTGATTGGTCTGTACGCAAGACCATGCGCGCGCGGTTGGGGCGGGGCTTGGTGACGTCAAGGACCCTGCATTGTTTAACCTTGCAATATATATCTTCGAAAAAGAACATTTGCAATGTAAACATTTTCAAATACCGTGCAGCTCTACAATATGCGCACTACACACACTAAACACTTTAGACACTATATACACATACACACAATTTTATAATGTTTCCATATACAAAATAAAACAACAGGAAAACGTTAGATTTTATATACAGTTTATTATGCTCACTTTTACATATTATTTTCACAAAATTGTGCATTAACCTTCCGTACATTGTGTATATATATATCTATATATCTATATCTCTGTATCTCAGTCCTCTCCCGCAGTCGGCTGCAGAGTGGGCGCAGGTGCTGCAGCTGCAGCGCCAGTTTCATCAGGCTCAGCTCGGGAAATGGCAGCAGATCCTACAGTCCTCAGTCACCCTGCTGGACCAGGTAACCATAGCAACCCCACCGGTATCATATCAACCACTTACCAGAAAAACCATATTGACCAACTGGCCTCCACTCAACAGTATCTTAGCAACAACCAGGAACTACCATAACAACTGCCACCACAGCAGCACCACAGCTACCACTCAGCCACATTGTAGCAACCAGTTGGCTAGACCATAGCAACCACCAACAGAATGGCTGCCAGTTAACAATGACCGTATTGTAGAAAACACCAGGATCACCATAGCAATCGTTTAGCCACCACTTAGCAATATCATAGAATCCACACAGCAACAGTGTGGCTCCAAGTCAACAGTGCCGTAGCAACCACATCAATATCATAGAACCCACCCAGCAACAGTGTAGCTAACAAATAGCAATGTATTGGCAACAACTTGCCAGTTATTATGACCACCTTGCCACAACTTAGCAGTATATTAGCAACCAGCAGGAACCCCATAGAAACCACCTGGCCACCACTTACCAGTATATTAGCAACCAGCAGGAACACCATAGCAACCAACTGGCCAAAACTTTGCAGTATGATAGGAATCACTTTGAAATATCAATGCAACTACCTAGCCACCACTAAGCAGTATATTAGCAACCAGCAGGAACACCATAGAAACCACCTGGCCACCACTTACCAGTATATTATCAACCACCAGGAACACTACAGTAACCACCTAGCCACCGCTTAGCAGTATATTAGCAACCAGCAGAAACAGCACTTCTTTGTTTTGTTATTGTAGTTTTTATTATTAAATTAATTGATTAATTGTAATTATCTGTGTGATCAGATGAAGCAGTCTCTGGAGAAGCTGCACAGAGGGATCATCAGTCCTGAGATGCTGCAGGACTCTGACGACCCGTCATCACCCACAGCCACGCCCACCACAGACACACTGCAGGACCAGTGACCTGTCTGCCGGCTCCGCCCACCTGTCTATCTCATACACACACACACACACACACTCAGTCGGAGGGTTCTACAGGACTGGACGGTTCTACCAGCAGAACCTCCATCATGATGTAATAATAACTGTTGGGTAAAATTACCCATGATCCTCAGCTGCAACATGCCTTTCTACTGTGAGTGAACTGTGAGGGAACCACGCAGAACCTCCTGCATCCAGAACCACTGCAACTCTAGAGCAATAACTCCGTAACGCAGCGGTTCCCACGGTAACCCCCCGCCCCCGACTGTCCGGCCCCACCGCCCCCATGTTTTAAAGGAACAGTCCGGCTGTGTTCCAATCTGATCTCCATCTGCTGCTTCTGAAGACCTTCATTGATCTTCACGGCTTTAAATATCATTAGTCGTTAATTCCATGAGGCACGGCCAATTACAACGGAGCTCATTTGCATACATCAGTCCTAACGGCACAAGAACTGTCTGCTTTTAATTTTAAGACATAGCGGAAAGTTAAAAAACATGAAAAAAGAAAGAATTGTGGCCATTTTTTGGCGGAATATACAAGAAAATTGTAGAATATTGTTCATAAACAGGCAGCAAAAAACGACTATTTTTGAATTGTTGAATTTTGTTTAAAAATTTGGACGCATACTCCCTCATTAGCAGTGCACTACTTAGGGAAACACTATTTAGTGCACTAAGCAGCGGCAAAAACATGAATGAATTTGCATAAACTCACATGTGATTGGCTGAACTGTGTTTAAAAAAGCCCCACCCACACAATTAACGTTATTTATGTGATTTAGAAACATAATCCTTTTGTTAACTACCTTAACTACCTTAACTTACATTAACTAGTTACTATGTTTACTATAAAGTAAATAGTGCATTGTTAGAGGTTTGAGTTACTCAAACTAAAAAAAGTATTAAGCTCCGCCCATTCACTTTTGACATTGTTTAATCGTAAGATTTTTTTTACGTTAAAAAAAACGATAAGTTAGTGTAGAGCTTAAGGAAAAATGAAATAAGATAAAAGATAAATATTAGGGTATGGGCCCTTCAAAAGTTCTATTCTGTTTAAGAGTATAGAGAATAATACACGCCACGAGTCGTTTAGAAATTTATTTTATTTTGTTTTATAAACAAACATGTAACAAATGTACAAATTAATATTGAAATTAGTAGAAAATATTAAAAAGAGATGTTTTTTTATGCCTAATAATCAAAATAGTCATAAAGAAAGAAGAGAAAATGTGGTATATGCGCCATTTAAACTCGCTTACAGTGCAAGCCATTGTGTTTTTGTGATGTCACAAAAAACAGCCAATCAGAGCAGAGCTTGTTTACATACATCTTAATGTCTTAATGAAATGCTGTATAAGAAATCAGTTTCTCTTTTCTTTTACTGAAATAAAGGAGATTACAGTCTGCCAGAAACGCCAGAATCTGCATAGCTCCGCCCATTTAGCCTACCACAGTTTAGCCCCGCCCCTTCCATGATATTGCAGTTCTCGGTTTACACATCAAAAGTTAAAAAAAAAAAATTGAAAAAAAAATTTGTTGTTTTTGGCTTAATATACAAGAAAATTCTATATATTTTGAATTAAAAAAAAAAATTAGTTATGCTGTTTCAAATATTAAATACAAAAATTGTTTTGTTCATTATTATTATTATTAATAAAATAATATAAATTAGGAAAATTATACCACATGCTTTTTTAAATTCAACTACAATAGAAACCTATTAGGTGTTTAAATAGACGTTTTGTGATGTGAAATAAATAAAACAGCAGTTTCTATATACAGGGTTTAGCCCCGCCCATTCACTTTTTTAAGTTTTCCTGACGCACATCATAGCCAATCAGAGCAGAGCTTGTTTACATATGTATCTTAGTCTTAAAGGGCCTCTTATGACAGAAAACAGTTGTAATGTTTGAATTGTTTTAGTTGCTTTTCTTATAACACAAAAATATATATATATAGCCTACATATTTAGCCTGCCACAGTTAAACCCCGCCCCTTTCTGCAATTGAAAAACTCCGCCCATTATATGATTATAATTTAGTGTTTAAGCTCTGAGTACTGTTGCAATGAGTCACAGCCAATCAGAACACAGCTAAATTTACTTATTTTGACCTTATCGTCCATCCCTGTCTAAAACACAGCTTTCAGTACACGCTGCAATTATGATCAGGAAATCGCTGGTTAGAATCCCGGTCATGCAGCTTTCAATCAGCTGCCGGAGCCCTGAGAGAGCACAGTTGTCCTTGCCATTTCTCTCTGGGTGGGTACAGTACAGTAGATGGCGCTCTCTCTTTCCCCTCATCACTCCTAGGGTGATGTGGATCAGCACAAGGCTGCGTCTGTGAGCTGATGTATCAGAACCGAGTCGCTGCGCTTTCCTCCGAGCGTTAGCGCTGTGATAACGAGATAAAAGTAGAAAAAACAACATAAACAGTAATTGAGCGTACGCCACAGATTCATCAGATGGACATCAAGCTGAATTTACGCTGAACTATCACTTTAATGAGCCGGTGGACGGGTTTGGTGGGGGGGTTATTCGGGGACCCCCGCTGTAGTGAATGGTGAACTCCTACATCCTAATCATGGACCTCCATCCATCCAAGCTGCACTTTGAGCCGTTTCTCTCTGGACGTCCAGCTTTTTTTGGACCTTATTTAATGAAATAAATGAATAAATAAAAAAGAGTCGAGTCGATCGGAGTGAACGAACTCTCGACACATTCCCTCCTGCTTCAGAAATGACTCTTCAGAAACGAATCTTCAGAAACGAATCTTCAGAAACTAATCTTCAGAAACGACTCCTTAGAAATGAATCTTCAGAAATGACTCTTCAGAAACGAATCTTCAGAAACGACTCCTTAGAAATGAATCTACAGAAATGAATCTTCAGAAATGACTCTTCAGACCGTGGAGATCTGTTTGTTCATTCGTTTATTCATTAGTTTGTTTGTTTGTTCGTTTGTTTGTTCACAGCTCTATTTATAGGGGTAAAACACTGAGGTATTTACAGTGTCCCCGAGAGGAACAAGAATTTACATTTTTTAACTCCATCTCTCAGTCTTTGTATCCCTTCATCCATCCATCCATCCATCACTCTCTCTCTCTTTATACCCCTTCCCTGTTTTTTCTTTCGTTTTCCTTTTATATGCCTTTACTATTGGGATGCATTGACCATTAACATATTTGGCGTAAACCAAACGAAACTTAATATAAATAAAAATATCCTAAAAAGCACTTTATTTTAAGCTTTTCAGACGAATATCAATTACAAAACCTCTTATTTTAAACTTTATCCCTGCTGACAAAAATGTTTATTAATTTACCTCAGCAGTGCTACTCTAATCACACATTTAGTCAGCGGTAGATATGCCAACATTCCAATTTTAGTCATAAATGTATCCAAGTAATGCAAGTAATTTCGATTGTGAACTTACTTAAGCAGTGCAGTCAAAATTTTAGTCTTAAATGTACCTCAGCAGTGCTACTCAAGTCACATTAGAGTGAAATTTGACATTCACACACTAAAATGCAGTCGGACTTTTAGTAATCTAGCAAATGTTGAGGTTAAGTTAGCTAAGCTAACGTTACTATTCTAGCCCTGTACAGCTCAGCTGTTTCAGCTGGAAAAAAAAAACAGACAAATTTAGTTTCATTTATGTGAGTAGAGCATTACTGAAAAATGAACTTAAACCTGCCGTTTTCCATTTCCATTCTGCTGCCACTGTTTCAGAAATCCTAATCTTAAACTCAATCCGGATGGGATTAGTTTCTCAGGGGGTTCTGGGGTAATTTTCTCTTTTATGTTTTTTTTTTTTTTTATCCTCTGTGATTTTATTCCCGTCCCGAGTTTCGTCTCCTCGCCTTTAATAAAATATATATTTGTCCTCTGCCGCGCACCGTTGTTACACTTTGGGCACTTGGAATATATATTTGTCCTCTGCCGCGCACCGTTGTTACACTTTGGGCGAGTGGAAATGGAGGAGCTACTGAACTGTTTTTTTCAGTTGCAGCCGGATGCAGGAGTTTTATCACGGAGTAGAAGACGTTCCCCTGAGAAAATAATCCCCGTCTGGATTGGGTTTAAGAGGAACCACTGCAAATCAAATTCGTTGGTCAATTGGTCATTGTTCTTGATTTTTTTTTTTTTTTTTTATTGCATCCCTACTAGTACTTTCCTATACTCTCCTCCGTCCTTCTCATTCTTTCTTTTCTTCTCTTTTACTTCCTTCATCATCCACCCATCTCTTTTCTTTTCTCTCTCTCTTTTTAATCTATATACAGTATTGATCAGGTGTGATCAGTAGAGGCGGGTCCTCGTTTCCACCACTCTTCTTCTTCCCCTTTCATCCCTCTTTTTTTTTATTTCTTTTTTTTTTTCCCTGTGTTTCGTGAGATTGACTGAATCTGGACTGGGAATGTTGGGATAAGGGGTGTATATTTTTTGTTTGTTTGTTTTGTTTTGTTTTTTCACCAGTGCAGTATTTATCGATCTTATTGATCTTATTGGTTTTATTGATCTGTGAAAAGGAGAGCATTGTGATGCTGCCTATAGTGATGCTGCGTTGACTGGTGGGAATATTTAAAAAGGAAAAAGGGCGGGGTCTGATTTCACATGTATCGGAGGAGGCATGCGTTTGTCCTGATGGATCAAATAAGTGTTGGGGAGCATTGCCATTGATTAGAGGTTGGGTTAATTGGCTTTTAATACCAAATTAGATTGGAAATTAGATGGGAATTTGGGTTAGAAATGGGATAAAATTATAAAAATGCGTCCCGACAAATCCTCTATAGAGTCTGGAGTTTATATACACTGTTACTTACACTCTCTCTCTCTCTTTTCTCTTTTATCTCTCTATCCCTCACTCTCTGGATCCCTCTCTCTGAGTGTTATTTATTGAGTCTAAGGCTGGTGATCATGTGTTTGGTCATTACTGGTCGTTATGATTATTGATTATTGAGTATTGTATTATAGGTTATTGGAATCAGACTTGAACTGTTCAGGGTTGGGGTAAATCAGACCAGCTAAAAGTAGACACTTTTTATTTTTATTTGAAGTATTGAAGTGTTTATCTCCTCCGGGCCGGACTGACTGAACCGGACCAAACTGATTTAAAGGCCCGGAAGAACCGATAAAGGGAATTTTTCCTCCGTTTTTTTTTTTTTTTTTTTTGTATGTTTTTATCTTTTTTTTGATGGTTTATTTTGTAGTTCTGAGGTCTGTTACTGCTGTGCTCCCTCTCCACCCAGTCCACCCCTGGCTCCACCCTCGGCCACGCCCACATCTATGTATAACTCCGCCCCTATCACCCAAGCTCCTCCCCGATGACTGTATATGAAAGCATAGACATTAGTGATCAACCTTAATTATCACTCTTAAAAGTGAAACCACCAGTGTAGCGCCTCTTCTGGATGGTTGCAGTATGGCAGTCTGCAGTATGTAGCTCCGCCCACTTCCATAGATTTTAATTACAATAAATAACACCCACGCCCATTTTCCTAAAGATTTAAAAAAAAAAAATTCCTGTGCTAATATCGGCACATTCTTATTTTCCCTAAGAAGTTGGAAAGTATAAACTTTACATTTTTATATGTTCATAAGCGGGCAGGAAGGCGGGTTAAAATTAGGATAAATTCATAAAATAAAAACTTTTAGTGACTAAAAGTCAACCTCTAGTTAATCACAATACAATTATTGATCATACGTGGTGTTTTTAACATTCATACCATTCTGTACGAAGTTTTTTTCCGGCCAATAATCTGATCTAATAATCTGTTAGCCAGTCAGCTAATGCTAGCTAATGCTAATGCTAGACTCGTCATGTAGCTAGTAACATTCGCAACATTCGTAACATATATGTTCTGGTCTGAAACAAATAGAGTATTCTATTGATGAATTTATTTCAGTAGTGCTACTCTAGTCACACATTTAACTAGATACCTAGCTACTAAGCTACCTGCAATTTTAGCCATAAATGAGCCCCAGTAGTGCTATTCTAATCATTCATTTACCTCAGCTGTTCTGTCTACTCAAATATATAGAGTGTGGGCTGCTATGATCATACGTAATGTTTTTAACAGTCGTATCATTCTGGACAAAGTTTTTTTTCTGGCCAATAATCTGATCTAATGATCTGTTAGCCAGACAGCTAATGCTAATGTAGCTAGTAACATTTGCAACATCCGTAACATATATGTTCTGGTCTGAAAAAAATAGAATCCAAATAACGTTATTCTTACATTAAATTTATCTCAGCATTGCTACTCTAGTCACACATTTAACTAGCTAGCGAGCGACCTAGCTACCTGCAATTTTAGCCATAAATGAGCCCCAGCAGTGCTATTCTAATTGTACATTTACATCAGCTGTGCTATTCAAATATCTAAAAAAGATATAGATACAGCCAGTCTTTCGATAACAAACGAATGCAAATACTATCCTAGTCCTGTACAGCTCAGATTGCTCAGTTTGAGCTGCTACCACCAATAAAAAAGTCCTAATTTTAGAGTAAATTATACTTTTATGAAAAATGAGTGATTGGTGATCTTGTCACTTACTGTATTTGGCCGAATTACCAAACGAGATACGTACGAAGACCTTTAAGCAATAAAGTGATATAATAGTAGTGTAAAAGTTATTTTAATGATCACCAGAAGTTCTGGTTGCACGTTGGTGCAAACATATTTGGCTTCCTTTTTGTAGAAGGAAATTAAAAACCACAGTTTCCATGCTAATATACAGTCATTGCACCCAACTTTTCTTTTGTACTCCACCTGTTCCACTCCCTGCCGTCTCACTCCCTGCCGTCTCGCTCTCCGTGTCTGCTCGGCTGCTGTATTTATTGGGGCTCTGGGGGTCCGGGGGGGTCTGGGAGGGCGATTGTACTGTAAAGATTGTACTGATTGTAAAAATGACGTAAAGAAAATGAAACTCGGGAAAGAAAAAAATCTAGTCTCAGGTGTTTTTTGTCGTTTAATTGTGAATAAAATCACAAGGTAGACCAGCGACTGAAAGCACAAGGTAAAGGTAGGTGTTTCCAATAAAGTGGCCAGTGAGAGAAAGCACAAGGTAAGTGTTACAGTGTCTTGCAAAAGTATTTATACCACTATTTGTCACCTTACAACCTTAAATATAAATGTATTTTATTAAGATTTGATAAACCAACACAAAGTGACACACTGTGAAGTGCAAAAGTATTCAGACCCCTATTTCAATACTTAGTAGATTCATCTTTCCCTGTAAACACAGGACAGGTTCTCGGAGAAAGACTATCTACCTGAGTTGTGGATCTCTGCAGCTCCTCCAGAGTGACCATGGGCCTCTGTGTGGATGGTGAGTTTGATTTGGTAGGTTTGTTTTGGATTATGGATTATTGAAGGTGCTTCTTGGGATGATATGTTTTTATAACCTCATCCTGATTTAAACTTCTTCTCCTCAACTTTATCTCTGACCTGTCTGGGGAGTTTCTTGGTTTTCACAGTTATGGGCTACTTTGTTGTCTATCACTTAAAATCTCAATAAAACACATTTTGCGGTTGTAAGGTGACCAAATGTGAAAAAAGTTTAAGGGGTATGAAAACTTTTGCAAGCCTCTGTAGGTGTTTTTAATAAAAAGGCCGATGAGGGGAAACGCAAGGTAAAGTTAGGCGTTTCTGATAATTGAGTAACTGAGAATAATTGGTAAGTTTGTGTAAAGGTAGGGTGTTTCCAATAAATTGGCCACTGACAAGATAGCAGGTAGGTAGGGTGTTTCCAATAAAGTGTCCACAGTAAGTGGAAAAACAAGGTAAAGGTATAGGGTGTTTCCAATAAAGTGTCCACGGTGAGTGGAAACACAGGGTAAGGGTAGGGTGTTTCCAATAAAGTGGCCAGTGACAAGATAGTAGGTAGGTATTGTGGGGTGTTTCCAATAAAGTGGCCGCTGACAAGATAGTAGGCAGGGTGTTTCTAATAATGTAGCTGCTGAAAAGATAGTATGTAGGGTGTTTCTAATAAAGTGGCCACTGATGATAGGTAGGTCTGGTGAGGTGTTTCTAATAAAGTGGCCACTGACAAGATAGTATGTAGGGTGTTTCTACTAAAGTGGCCACTGACAAAATAGTAGGTTGGTATGGTGGAGCGTTTCCAATAAAGTGGCCACTGACAAGATAGTAGGTTGGTATGGTGGAGCGTTTCCAATAAAGTGGCCACTGACAAGATAGTAGGTTGGTATGGTGGAGCGTTTCCAATAAAGTGGCCACTGACAAGATAGTATGTAGGGTGTTTCCAATAATGTGGCCACTGACAAGATAGTATGTAGGGTGTTTCTAATAAAGTGGCCACTGACAAGATAGTAGGTTGGTATGGTGGGGTGTTTCCAATAAAGTGGCCACTTAAGATAGTAGATAGGGTGTTTCTAATAAAGTGGCCACTGACAAAATAGTAGGTTGGTATGGTGGAGCGTTTCCAATAAAGTGGCCACTGATAAGATAGTAGGTTGTATGGTGAGGTGTTTCTAATAAAGTGGCCACTGACAAGATAGTAGGTTGGTATGGTGGAGCGTTTCCAATAAAGTGGCCACTGACAAGATAGTAGGTTGGTATGGTTGAGCGTTTCCAATAAAGTGGCCACTGATAAGATAGTAGGTTGTATGGTGAGGTGTTTCTAATAAAGTGGCCACTGACAAGATAGTAGGTTGGTATGGTGGAGCGTTTCCAATAAAGTGGCCACTGACAAGATAGTAGGTTGGTATGGTTGAGCGTTTCCAATAAAGTGGCCACTGATAAGATAGTAGGTTGTATGGTGAGGTGTTTCTAATAAAGTGGCCACTGACAAGATAGTAGGTTGGTATGGTGGAGCGTTTCCAATAAAGTGGCCACTGATAAGATAGTAGGTTGGTATGGTGGAGCGTTTCCAATAAAGTGGCCACTGACAAGATAGTAGGTTGGTATGGTGGAGCGTTTCCAATAAAGTGGCCACTGACAAGATAGTAGGTTGTATGGTGAGGTGTTTCTAATAAAGTGGCCACTGACAAGATAGTAGAGAGGGTGTTTCTACTAAAGTGGCCACTGACAAAATAGTAGGTTGGTATGGTGGAGCGTTTCCAATAAAGTGGCCACTGACAAGATAGTAGGTTGTATGGTGAGGTGTTTCTAATAAAGTGGCCACTGACAAGATAGTAGAGAGGGTGTTTCTACTAAAGTGGCCACTAACAAAATAGTAGGTTGGTATGGTGGAGCGTTTCCAATAAAGTGGCCACTGATAAGATAGTAGGTTGGTATGGTGGAGTGTTTCCAATAAAGTGGCCACTGACAAGATAGTAGGTTGGTATGGTGGAGCGTTTCCAATAAAGTGGCCACTGACAAGATAGTAGGCTGGTATGGTGGAGCGTTTCCAATAAAGTGGCCACTGACAAGATAGTAGGTTGGTATGGTGGAGCGTTTCCAATAAAGTGGCCACTGACAAGATAGTAGGTTGGTATGGTGGAGCGTTTCCAATAAAGTGGCCACTGACAAGATAGTATGTAGGGTGTTTCCAATAATGTGGCCACTGACAAGATAGTATGTAGGGTGTTTCTAATAAAGTGGCCACTGACAAGATAGTAGGTTGGTATGGTGGGGTGTTTCCAATAAAGTGGCCACTTAAGATAGTAGATAGGGTGTTTCTAATAAAGTGGCCACTGAAAAGATTGTATGTAGGGTGTTTCCAATAATGTGGCCACTGACAAGATAGTATGTAGGGTGTTTCTAATAAAGTGGCCACTGACAAGATAGTAGGTTGGTATGGTGGGGTGTTTCCAATAAAGTGGCCACTTAAGATAGTAGATAGGGTGTTTCTAATAAAGTGGCCACTGAAAAGATTGTATGTAGGGTGGTTCCAATACAGCTGACAAGATGGTAGGTAGGTATTGTGGGGTGTTTCCAATAAAGTGGCCACTGACAAGATAGGTAGTTAGGTGTAATGGGGTGTTTCCAATAAAGTGGCCACTGACAAGATAGGTAGGTAGGTATTGTGGGGTGTTTCCAATAAAGTGGCCACAGTGAACTGAAGCACAAGTTAAATCGCATCACATTTCTTTAACAAGACAATGCAAAACCACACAAAAATACACACAATCATTCATTATTATTTATATATTTATTCATTTATTTTATAATATCTTCAGAATTTGTTTGGCAAGCAACATTCCCACTTAAACATGTGCAGCGCATACTTCAGATTCCGCCGAGGCCGTAGACGTGTGTGTTTGTGTGCGTCTGTACAGTGTGTGTGTTACAGGTGTGCAACCAACAATCACTTTTTTGTCACTGGTGTGTGTGTGAGTGTGTGTGTGTGAGTGTGAACCTAACACTATGTTATCGTTTTATTTTATTTTGTTTTTTTAGTAGTATTAGCACTAAATCAGCTTACATGTTAATAGAAACCCTCTAGCAATGCTAACGATCGCTAAGCTCGCTAATCGCAAATGAACCGTAACTTTCAGTAGGGGTCAGGTAATAACGTCGCATGCTAAGCTATACGGCCCTGGTTAGCTTCCCTTCATCGTTAGCTTCCGTTAGCATTGTTAGCATTGCCCGGGTTAGCACACACAGGTGATATGCAGTCGTTAATGCGGACGGTAACGGTGAGGTTTTTATATCCCGGCGTTCAGAAAGAGGTGAGGTTAAGAAGAGGCTAGTTTTCACCATTACGAGATTCGCTTTTTACAAACGCTTCATGTCAGTCATGCAGTAAAAATCCACGCAAAATATTAAAAGCTGGACGTGTAGTAAAATCAGAGTGTAAAAGTCTGAGATTTGGACGGTGAGCTCAGTTAGAAAGCCCTAAAAAAAGGCAGTAAGACTTTGGCAGTGTTACGCTGCTCCCTGTGGTCACTGCCTGGAATCGGCTACCAGGAGGGTTAAAAGAGGACTTTAAAAGTGATTTTAAACCTATTCTTTATTTACTGTATCTGTAGCGTACAGTTAAATACCTTAAACACCTTAATTTTAACAAGTTCTGGTTTTCCTGAACTTAAAAAAAACTTTAAGCTAGAGTTTTAGTCATGTTTTTAATTTTGTTTTCCATTTTTGGAACCTAATTTCTGTTAAAATTTGGCTAAAATTATTTTTTACTGTAGAATTATTGTAGAAGAAAAACCCTTTTACCTCAACAAAGTTGGTAGAATAGGGGTTTTTGTTTGTAGATATAGATTTACATAGATTTACATACACTAACCACTTATCTTCTAAAGATAAACGTAGCTTAGCTTAGCATAAGTTAGCTTAGTTTAGCCTTAGTGTTCTGTCTTGTTCTACGTATATATTACATATATGCTCATTTTATTTATTTATTTTTTGCCATTGCACCAGTGGAAAAAATCAGACATCCCGAAAAAAGTTGCAAAAATTAATTTTAGCAAGGAACTCCCAGACTTGGACTTTGATTTGTGTTTACTCTTAAGCCACAAATTATTTTTGAAAAGTAAAACTGCTTGTTGTATAGGGTATTTCCTTAGCTTCAATACCTAACCCAAAAATCTAACAAGTTAGTGCCCATTCCATCAGTAGGGGAATTTATTAGAAACAGCATTTTTTTTAGCCAAAGCATTTATCACTGAGAGCTTATGTACTTATATATACAGCTTTAGAAAAATGCACAAAAAATGGATTTTAGCTGACCAAGCTAAGCTTTTTTATTCAGGACTGTGCACAGGTTAGCCAAAATTGTGGCTATATATATCTTATAATGTCACAGTAAATGTGTTTTTGTGCTTTTAATGTGGTTTTATTGCTTACCAATCTAGAAAATTCATGTTTATAAGTAGTAGTAAGAAGGAAGAAGATGCATTTATTTTTAGATCAGTCCTTACACTGCAAAAAAAACTAAATTTTAGCAAGTTTAATTATCCAATTTCAAGGCAATAAATATTAATTTTAATATTTTTTCTTGCTTATTTTAGAAATAACGAACTTAATGAGCCTTACTTTTATAATTAGACTCAAAACAAGCATAAAAATCACAGGTCAAGCTATTGAGATTATTGTGTCTAAATTTAAGATTAATAAAATGTGTGATTAAGACACTAATTTTAAGACTTTTAGAAGTGATCTCATTTAAATAAATTGTACTAAAAATTGCTTACTCCATTAGCAGATTTTTTTGCTTAAAATAAGCATATACATCTCAATTTTACATAGATTTTAGCCAATAGATGTTTTTGCTGTGTATATTTTGACTTCCATTAAAAACAGCTTTTAGGTGAATCTTAAATTTTTCTGGTTAGATTTTCCAACTTCAGGGAAACATGTAGAAATATATATATTTTCTTTGATGCTAATCGGCTGTACACTACAGATACTTCAGATATAGAGAACAGGTTAAAAACACTAAAGCACTCTTTTAAGAGGAGAAGACGGTTCTTTTTATCATTTTATCCATTTTTTATATCTTATATCACTTTTACATCCATTTTTTCCCATTTTTCTTTCGAAATGCTTCGTTTTAGAGCAGTTAAAGGCTTGCATACATATTTTCATGTTACAGGCAACACAGTTTGACAGTCAGTTTCGAGTTAAAACATCGGTTTTGAGTTAAAATCATCATTCCTTCACTAAAAGTGTCCTGATAGGGAGGACAGGGGTGTAAATGGCTACAGTATGAACTGTTATACAGTCGTTACGGCTGTAACGCGACAGCAAGGCCATGACCAACAAACCAAAAATCAACTTTTTTGTTGGTTTAACTACATCTGAGAAGCTAGCGGATCGCTAACTCGTCTCAGCTAGTGTAAATATACTTAAAATATACTTATAAAACCCATAAAATTAGAAAACAAAGGCCATTCGGAGCAATCAATTAATCGTAAAACATATTATTACAACAGAATCATCTTAATTTTATATATTTCTATATAAATTTATGCAATCTGGGATTGGCGGCAGGCTGTAGCTTCATGCTCTAGGCTAATAGCTTCATGCTAACGCTTAAGACATCTTATTTCATCACACCGAACTCGTGTGTGGTGCGTAACATTTTAAAATATTCTTGTTTGTGTTGTTTTATAGTAAAACTTTCTTTGTAAAATCAATTTGTGCTATAAAACCCCTAAAAACATTGCTATCACGCTTCTACTGGTCCTGTAGAGGCTATTAGCTTAGCATAATCACGACTTCTCAATGTAAACATTGCACAGCTAGCTCTAACTAAAAGCTAGCACTGCTAATTTCAAATTCCCATTTATTTAAATGGTAATGCTAAATGCTAACGACCAATCTATGCGTTATAAAGGTTGAAACGTCCCTTTAAAGGCGCACTTAAGGGCAATAATCTGGTCCCAGGTCAGCTGAAGCACTTTTTAGCTGCAGTTTGCTAACGGCTAGCATTAGCATTTATGGTCTTTATGGAGATTTTTGTTTATATGTTGTGTTTGTTTATTTAACAGTGCTAATCAGCCGGCCAAATCTAGAACTGTGGGTACATTTTGGGTATAAAAGTATAAAAAGATTTGATTTATCAGTAAACTCATTATCTTTAATCGAATAGCTTCATGCTAATGCCTAAAACATCTTGTTTTGTTAGACAGAACTTATGTGTGGTGTGTAAAATTATAAAATATTCCTGTTTATGTAATATTAAAAATAGAAACATTATGGAAATATGACTTAACAGTCAACTTAAAATTATTTTTGTAAAAAAAATTACATAATTTGGCAAAATAAGTTAAATGAAAAATTTAGACCAGATGCAATCAAACTGCAACCTGATGTTTACTATTCAATAAATACTATTAATGAAATATTATTGAAGTTTTGTAATTGCTTTTATTTTGAAAAGCAAAACAAAAATAAATTTAGATTATTTAAATTTAAGCAATAAAGAAAAAGTGTGAATATTATTGAAATTTAGTTTTTTTTTTTTAATATTCAGCCTTTAGTATAGTGTTTGTTTTAAACTTTGTTTAGTTTTAGTTTCAGACATAAATGTAC
The DNA here is from genome assembly GCF_023375975.1 of Astyanax mexicanus. NCBI lineage: Eukaryota > Metazoa > Chordata > Actinopteri > Characiformes > Acestrorhamphidae > Astyanax > Astyanax mexicanus. The sequence continues at coordinate 128,411,335 of NC_064408.1, read as the reverse complement.
TAATAATTATTTTATATCATCCCTAATTTTATTTTTATTTTTATATATGCTTATATTATTGCTTATATTATATTATACAGAAATTTTTACACATGAAAAATCAAATTATTTAGGTTCATGTGGGAGTTAAAAGCATGCAAAATGTACCCACAAATCTATAGAACTAGCCAGCTGTTGCGTTAGCATTTGCTAATGACGTTACAGCATTAGCATTAGCCGCTTCATCAAAATACCTCATATAGACCAGCAGTCTCTATTTCATGTTGGAGATAAGAGGCTTTGTCAGTGTTCGGCTACATTTGAGGAGCTTTGTATTTGTTTAAAGCTTAAAGTTCAGTAGATTAGCATGTTAGCTTTAGTACTAGCATAGCTGTGGCTAGCATTATCAGCATTAATATCTGAAGCGGAAGGCTTGCGTATACTTCCAGCGAAACAAAGCTGAACGCAGCTTTACAAATTTACGAGTTCAAGTACTTTCGCAAGTCATTTTCGACCAATCACAGGGGTTGTTGCCCCTGTGCAACATTTATGGTTGTTTATTTTTTTTTCCTAATTATGTCACATTGTGCGTCAATGCTAAATACGTATTCTTAGACCTTTATTTGGCTTGGAATTCAGATGTTTAGCACATATAGGACACGATATATAGAATTTGGGACATTTATTTCGAAGGTAAGGTGATTTTCTGAGGTAAAACCGAATTTATACACAATCTCAGAGGTTTATAACAGTGCTAGCTAATCGCTAGTCACGTATTTAGTCACATATTTACACGATCGGCCACGATCCTCAGCTGCTACGGCCAAATTACCAAAATTCCCACGTTCATTCTTCTTTTTCCTGCAGGTTTAGACAGATTGCAACACTGTGTTGTCCTGCTCACTGTAATATATACGATTTTAAACTCTTTTTTTTAATAGTTTTATATCATTTTATATCATTTTATGAGGATATAAAGGAATGAATTCATTCATACGTACAGTGTATACCAGGGGTCTGCAAATAAGTTTTCTTAATAAAAAATATGTTGTTGTAAAATGAAGTGTAATGGGATGTAGTGCAACCGACTAGTAGCTCTATAGCCCAGGGGGTTGTTGAACCCAATTGCAGAACAGTTGATCTCAAAGCAGGAAAACTCAAGAAAAAAGGATACACTACTACTAGAATTGGGACACGGCCGGGAAAAAATGCCCTTATAAGGAGATAGGGAGCTCGAGAATGGGCGGAAGCTAAGAGAAAGGGGAGGTGTGTAAACCAAAGCTCTCCAGAGATTTTTGTTGAATTATCGTTCATTATGCCTATTTCATGCCTATTGCCGACCCCTAGTGTACAGCATTATCCCAGCTAACAACGTTCGTTTAGTAGACGTTTAAAGTAGCGTTGAACATTACAATGTTAACGCTTCTAGATGTTTTTTAAAATGTAGCGATTCTAAACATTCTTGTAACGTAGCTGCTACATCACTTTTAACGTTTCCATAATGTTAATATACATCTAGCTGTGAACGTTATGTGAGAAACATTCCAACAACATTGTGATGCAAACCATTACTACGTTACGTTACGTTTTTTATAATATTGTTCTTGTGTAACGTGACACTGTAATAAAGGTTTAAACATCCGTTTGAAGCACAGCTGAAGTTTAGAAACGTTTACTGAACGTTACAATGTTAATGTTTCTAGATGTTCTTCCGCAGTGTTTTTTTTTTTTTTAAATGTAGCGATTTTAAACGTTCTGGTAACGTAGCGTGCAACGTCACTTTTAACGTTTCCATAATGTTAATATACATCTAGCTGTGAATGTTACGTGAGAAACATTCCGATAACGTTGAGGTGCAGACCATTTTTACGTCACGTTACGTTTTTTATAATATCGTTTTACGTAACGTGACACTGTAATAAAGGTTTGAATGTCCGTTTGAAGCACAGCTGAAGTTTAGAAACGTTTAATGAACGTTACAATGTTAACTTTTCGAAGATGTTCTTATGTAGCGTGTTTTTATGTAGTGATTTTAAACGTTTTGGTAACGTAGCTGCTACATTACTTTTAACATTTCCATAATGTTAGCTAGCTGTGAGTGTTACGTGAGAAACATTCCAACAACGTTGTGATGCAGATAATTACTATTACGTCACGTTACGTTTTTTTTTTAAATATCGTTCTTGCGTAACGTGACACTGTTAAAAAGGTTTAAATGTCCGTTTGAAGTTTAGTAGCGTTTACTCAACGTTACAATGTAAAGTTTCTAGATATTCATATGTAGAGTGTTTCTATGTAGTGATTTTAAACATTCTGGTAATGTAGCTGCTATGTCATTTTTTTTTTCAAGTTTCCATAATGTTAATATAATTCTAGCTGGAAATGTGAGAATTATGTGAGAAACATTCTGATAACGTTGGACACAAATCGTTATTATTATTATTATTATGTCACATCACGTTTTCCGAACGTTCCTGACTATTTTTTTTCTGTAGTGCTACATGCTAACCTTTAACCTTTAACCTGGAACCTTTTTTTCTAAAACGTTGATAAACGTTCTTAAGACGTTAAAAACAGTTCTCCGTTAGCTGGAATGATGCCTGTATCAATACTGTTCATATTTCTGATCATATATCTGATCTGTTCACTACTGGCTCACTATACGGTTTATAGTCAGTCAATTTTCTCGTATTTTTGCATATAAAGCAGATTTTCTTTGTCTTTTTGTGCAAAAAAAAACGTGAATAAAACAAAAAAAAAAGAAGTCAGATTTAGAAGAATACATATATACAAGTCATGTTCAATACAATTCTACAGTTATACATTAAATCATGCTATATTTAAACCTTCGTTCATAGCTTTAATCCATTTACTTCGTTAAAAAACGAGTAGTAGTAGAAGTCCTTCGAACCTTCAGCGCAAACTTTAACAGAACCTTTGGTGAACGATGAAACGTCGTCGTGATGTTTCTACAAAAAACGGCCAGTCTCTCGCCGATGGAGCCGAGGAGGTGAAGGTCACTGTGAGGACACGACGCTGGAGCTTTAGGGGCGGAGCTTGAGGGGGGTTTTGGCCCTGAAAAAACAAAGCAAACGAAATTAGTCAAGAAAATTCAGGTTTCCTAAGAAAACAGCAGAAGTGGAAAGTAACTAATTACATGTACTCACGTTACTGTAATTGAGTAGATTTTATGAGTAATTTGTAATTTTTAAGTAGTTTTTAAAATAGGTAATTTTACTTTTACTCAAGTTCATTTTGACACAAGTAATTTACTTCACTACATTGGAAAACTCCCCGTTACTGAGTAAAAATTAAATTCTGGGAAAAAAAATTTGAGTTTTGTTCTCCATGGCAGCGCAGCTGAACTTTTCCATGCAGTGTTTATTACGGTTAGCGGGAGAGACTGTGTGGATCAGCTGTGCTCGGGGGAACCGGTGTTCTGTCGAGTTATGCTACCCATCGATATGTGCTTCTTTTTTTTGTATGTTTTCATGTTTTTCATGATAATTCCTTAAGTTTTTACTGGAAACATTAAACAATCTGCTTGGATGTTAAAAAGAAACATGTAAATAGCAGTTAAAGCAGAGCAATGATATGATCATAACTTTTTAACAGTAAAGAAAAAAATGGATCATAGAAACCTATTTTTAGATGGGTACTTTTACTTTAACTTGAGTAGGATTTTTACCAAAGTAAAGGTATTTTTACTTAATAAAAATTTTTCTGTACTTTTTCCACCTCTGAAAATGGAAGATAAGAAACGAAAAAAAAGTATAATAATAGCGTTTAAAACAGAAGAATATGGAGGTTAGATAGCAATACTCCTGAAATTTACTTGAACACAACTCATTTCCATACGACCCCGCCCATGGCTGCTAATTAAACGACTCATTCCATCGTTAGTTGTGTCTCTATTATGAATAAATCCAATGTGAGCCATTTTTTGTGAAAAAAAAGTTTTTTCAGGTGTTTCTATTCAGCCCTGCTTTAGTTCACTGGATTACTGGTCTCTGAAGAAAGACAGGATTTGGGCTTGTGCTCATGAATATTCATACATGCAAATATATATATTGCTTCTGATTGGCTAACAGCACTACAGCAGAAAACGCCTACCTTCCTTCCCCCCTCAGTTTTACACAATTTTACAGCTCTAAAACTCAAAGTACAAAATGTTTTCAGAGATACTTTAGCCTTAGTTATAACCCTTAAACTTCATTTAATGTCAAACCACTAATACCGCGGCATTGATAATGTTGCTTTCAGCTAAACTAGCGCTACTAAACTCTTGTCTCAGACTTGGTGCACCTCAGAATCTGCTCTATACCATAAAATCCCCTGTGAACGGCGCCTGATTTGACCGGTGTTCTCGGTAAAACTAAGAATCAACCGGAGATACGATTTAAACCTATAGTTATAGCTAACACTAACTAGCTCTGTAAACAGAGCTGTAAACAGAATAAACAGAGCTGTTAGCTCCTCCTTAGCTTTAGCTCTGCCTGTGGGCGGCACCGAGCCGAGGTGGGCGGGGCCAGGAACTCACTTGTTGCCGTAGACACCCTAACGTCTCTCTGATCGACTCGTATTTCTAAGGATTTTTTTTCTTAGCTACTGCAGACAGAGGAGGTTCAGAAATAGTAGGCAGGTTGAAGGTGTGAATATAGACTGCTGGTGTAAGATAGCAATGAGCATTGCGATGAGTCTTGAGACCAGTGCATATCTAGTAGTCAATGTTCTTTCACCAAGAGGTGCACTACCCAACATTATCCTCTAAGAGTATTTTATAGCACAGTGGAGGAAGCAGTTTTAATCAGATCTCATCTGTAATAATTTTATATTTTAATTTCACTTTCTGAGGTCAGGAGAATCAGACCCACCTGTTATTCAGCCACTGCGACTCCTGCACAGTTATCTTTACTCTCTGAGGTTATAGCTAAATACTCAGCCCTGAGAAAACCACAGACAGAACAGCAGCAGGAGAAAAAAGAGGAGAGAAAAGAGGAGAAGAAGATCAGGAGACGCCAGAAGACAAAAGAGATTAAATACACAGGTTTCAAAGTCAGAAAGATAATAGAAAGCAGAAACACAGAGTGTAGAACAGTGTGGGTATAGTGTATTTATATGGTATAGAGTGTATATAGTATATATAGTATATATAGTGTGTATATATAGTGTATGCAGTGTATATATAGTGTATAAAATATATATTGTGTATACAGTTTATGCAGAGTATATATAGAGTGTATAGAGTATATAGTGTATATACTGTTTAGAGTATATAGTGGCTATCATGTGCATAATGTATATAGTATAAAGTGGATATTGTGTGTATATATAGTGTATAGAGTACATAGAGGACATACTGTGTATACAGAGTGTATAGAGTATATAGTGGATATCATGTATATGGTGTATAGAGTATATATAGTGTATGTGTACACTGTATATGGTGTATAGAGTATATATAGTGTATGTGTGTATAGTGTATAGTGTGTATAGTATATAGTGTGTATAGTTACTGACGCGCTCTCTTTCAGGGCTTCCTCTCTGGCAGTTGTGTATAGTGTATGTGTGTATAGTGTATAGTGTATATGTGTATAGTGTGTATAGTATATATAGTGTGTATAGTGTGTATAGTTACTGACATGCTCTTTCTCAGGGCTCCCTCTCTGGCGGTTGTGTATAGTGTATTTGTGTGTAGTGTATAGTGTGTCGTATATATAGTGAATAGTGTGTGTATAGTGTATATGTGTATAGTGTATAGTGTGTACAGTATATATAGTGAATAGTGTGTGTATAGTGTGTATAGTATATATAGTGTATAGTGTGTGTATAGTTACTGACGTGCTCTCTCTCAGGGCTTCCTCTCCGGCAGCTGTGTATAGTGTATATATAGTGAGTATAGTGTATAGTGTATATATAGTGTATAGTGTGTGTATAGATACTGATGCGCTCTCTCTCAAGGCTTCCTCTCCGGCGGCTGTGTATAGTGTATAGTGTATATATAGTGTGTATAGTGTATAGTGTATATATAGTGTATATAGTGTATATATTGTGTGTATAGTGTGTATAGATACTGACACTCTCTCTCTCAGGGCTTCCTCTCCGGTGGCTGTGTGTAGTGTATATGTGTATAGTGTATATAGTGTATAGTATAGTGTATATATAGTGTTTATAGATACTGACGCGCTCTCTCTCAGGGCTTCCTCTCCGGCAGCTGTGTATAGTGTATATATAGTGTGTATAGTGTATAGTGTATATATAGTGTATATAGTGTATAGTATAGTGTATATATAGTGTTTATAGATACTGACGCGCTCTCTCTCAGGGCTTCCTCTCCGGCGGCTGTGTATAGTGTATAGTGTATATAGTGTATAGTGTATAGTGTATATATAGTGTATAGTGTATAGTGTACGTATATAGTGTATAGTGTGTATAGATACTGACGCGCTCTCTCTCAGGGCTTCCTCTCCGGCGGCTGTGTATAGTGTATATATAGTGTATAGTGTATATAGTGTATATAGTGTATAGTGTATATAGTGTATAGTGTATATAGTGTATAGTGTATATAGTGTATATAGTGTATATAGTGTATAGTGTGTATAGATACTGACGCGCTCTCTCTCAGGGCTTCCTCTCCGGCGGCTGTGTATAGTGTATAGTGTATATATAGTGTATAGTGTATATAGTGTATAGTGTATATAGTGTATAGTGTATATAGTGTATAGTGTATATAGTGTATAGTGTATAGTGTATATAGTGTATAGTGTATAGTGTATAGTGTGTATAGATACTGACGCGCTCTCTCTCAGGGCTTCCTCTCCGGCGGCTGTGTATAGTGTATATATAGTGTATAGTGTATATAGTGTATATAGTGTATAGTGTATATAGTGTATAGTGTATATAGTGTATAGTGTATATAGTGTATAGTGTATATAGTGTATATAGTGTATATAGTGTATAGTGTGTATAGATACTGACGCGCTCTCTCTCAGGGCTTCCTCTCCGGCGGCTGTGTATAGTGTATAGTGTATATATAGTGTATAGTGTATATAGTGTATAGTGTATATAGTGTATAGTGTATATAGTGTATAGTGTATATAGTGTATAGTGTATAGTGTATATAGTGTATAGTGTATAGTGTATAGTGTTTATAGATACTGACGCGCTCTCTCTCAGGGCTTCCTCTCCGGCGGCTGTGTATAGTGTATAGTGTATATAGTGTATAGTGTATAGTGTATATAGTGTATATAGTGTATAGTGTATAGTGTGTATAGATACTGACGCGCTCTCTCTCAGGGCTTCCTCTCCGGCGGCTGTGTATAATGTATATAGTGTGTATAGTGTATATAGTGTGTATAGTGTATATAGTGAATAGTGTGTGTATAGTGTATATGTGTATAGTGTGTACAGTATATATAGTGAATAGTGTGTGTATAGTGTATATGTGTATAGTGTATAGTGTGTATAGTATATATAGTGTATAGTGTGTGTATAGTTACTGACGTGCTCTCTCTCAGGGCTTCCTCTCCGGCGGCTGTGTATAGTGTATATATAGTGTATAGTGTATATAGTGTATAGTGTATATAGTGTATAGTGTATAGTGTTTATAGATACTGACGCGCTCTCTCTCAGGGCTTCCTCTCCGGCGGCTGTGTATAGTGTATAGTGTATATATAGTGTATAGTGTATATAGTGTATAGTGTATAGTTTATATAGTGTATAGTGTATAGTGTTTATAGATACTGACGCGCTCTCTCTCAGGGCTTCCTCTCCGGCGGCTGTGTATAGTGTATATATAGTGTATAGTGTATATAGTGTATAGTGTATAGTGTGTATAGATACTGACGCGCTCTCTCTCAAGGCTTCCTCTCCGGCGGCTGTGTATAGTGTATAGTGTATAGTGTATTTAGTGTATACAGTGTATAGTGTATATAGTGTATAGTGTATATAGTGTATATATAGTGTATAGTGTATATAGTGTATATATTGTGTGTATAGTGTGTATAGATACTGACGCGCTCTCTCTCAGGGCTTCCTCTCCGGCGGCTGTGTATAGTGTATAGTGTATATAGTGTATAGTGTATATAGTGTATATAGTGTATAGTGTATAGTGCGTATAGATACTGACGCGCTCTCTCTCAGGGCTTCCTCTCCGGCGGCTGTGTATAGTGTATAGTGTGTATATAGTGTGTATAGTGTATATAGTGTGTATAGTGTGTATAGATACTGACGCGCTCTCTCTCAGGGCTTCCTCTCCGGCGGTTGTGTATAGTGTATAGTGTATATAGTGTATATATAGTGTATAGTGTATATATTGTGTGTATAGTGTGTATAGATACTGACGCTCTCTCTCTCAGGGCTTCCTCTCCGGCGGTTGTGTATAGTGTATATAGTGTATATATAGTGTATAGTGTATATATTGTGTGTATAGTGTGTATAGATACTGACGCGCTCTCTCTCAGGGCTACCTCTCCGGCGGTTGTGTATAGTGTATATAGTGTATATATAGTGTATAGTGTATAGTGTATATAGTGTATATATAGTGTATAGTGTATAGTGTATATAGTGTATATATAGTGTATAGTGTATAGTGTATATATTGTGTGTATAGTGTGTATAGATACTGACGCGCTCTCTCTCAGGGCTACCTCTCCGGCGGTTGTGTATAGTGTATATAGTGTATATATAGTGTATAGTGTATAGTGTATATAGTGTATATATAGTGTATAGTGTATAGTGTATATAGTGTATATATAGTGTATAGTGTATAGTGTATATATTGTGTGTATAGTGTGTATAGATACTGACGCGCTCTCTCTCAGGGCTTCCTCTCCGGCGGCTGAGATCTTCCTGTAACAGTAAACCATCTCCACCAGTAACCACAGCTGCAGCCCGATGATAGACACGTACATCATCACCTCCGACAGGATCGACGCCATCCCTCGCGTCGCTACGGAAACCAGACACACAGAGATTAAAGAGATTAAACTTTTAAACATTTATTAATGATAGAAACTGTTATTTTAGGGATTTTATGGGGGTTTATATTCATATATAACCTTAAAAATCAATCAGTCAAAACATTCATATTTTTACAATCAGTAAATCAAACTGATTTATTGCAATATCACACAGCAGCCACACGGTGTCAGTGTTCTCTATATAAACTCTCTGTGTTACTGCTGAACAGTGGCTGTAGATCTGCCGTGTGTTTCAGAGTCATTTGACTGGAGAGTGTCTATATTAGGAAAAAAACACTAAAGCTGCGTTCACATTACTATCCTGAAGTGACTCAAATCTGATTATTTTGGACAATGTGGTTTATGGATCTGAATTTTTCATGGCTGTGTGAACGTGCCAAATTAGATTTTTTTAAGTTATGTGCTCCTAAATTAGTTACATATCTGATCCATGGACATGCGACATGAATGTGAACGATCAAATTCATGCTGAATTCATGCGTCTTTTTGCTCAGTTTCATCATTATCAATTAATCAATCAGTTATGATGTGTTTGATGGTCTTTTCAACTGGACTTTTAAATTATTCTTTTTGGATTGACTGATCTTGCTTCTCATAATCTGGATTCGAACATTACTGAAATACTCACTATTCACTGTATACCTGTAACTCTACCTCTTCACTACTTTACTTTAACTGATGCTCTCAAACACTTTATTAAGAGGCAAGAAATTCAAGTAATTAACTCTTGATGAGTTCAGCACAGCTGTTAACTGAAAGAACTGAATTCCAGGAGACTCTACCTCATAAAACTGACTGAGAAAATCCAGCAGAGATGCAGCAAAACTAAAATATGTAAAAAATAAAACATATTCTGGTTTGTTTAATTCCATTTGTTTTTTTCATAGTTTGAATACGTTTAGTATTAATCTACAATACAGAAAACATTTTAAAAAAGAAAGAAAAAAAAAGTCAAAAACCTTATTTATAAGTTAACTCATAAACTTGAAGTTTCCTGGGTGGTCAGTAAGGTGTTGCTGTATGAAAAGTCAGGTGGAATAATAAAAATAAAGAATATAAAAATGATAAAACTTTAGAACAATAGAGCATCACATTGTAATAAACATAAAAATACAGTAAATAAATTGAATTGAACAGAATTCCAGTAATATAAGACGATCCTCGAGGAAACGGTATCTTTTCAGGGTTGTATCACCTGTTGATTGACAGGCAGGTCTGCGTGACTCAGCTCGTCCAATAGAAACGAGAGCTCTGGATCCGTTGCCTTGGACACTCGTTTATTTCAACACAAAGAAGAAGACACTTCCTGTGTCCTTGCTTTTGACAGACAGTCAGGACTCATCATCTATTCGTCTCTATACGCCTCTATGTACATAACGATAATATATAACACTATTTTTACACAGTTATTTAGGATTTATATTGTATCTATGTTGTTTTATCTAAATTTTAAAGGTGATAAGTTTGTTATGTCTCATTTATAACTGACTGCACTACAGCATCATGTTTATATGGTTTAAAATATAATATTTGAATTAAACATATATTGATTAAATTAGCTTAGCTTAAATGCTGAACTAAATATGGGTCAGAATTCTACAGAGGTGAAAAAAGTACCTTTACTTTGCTAAAATTCTACTCAAGAAAAGGTAAATTTACCCAGCTAAAAATCTACTCGAGTAAAAGTAAAAAAAGTACTCAATTTAAAATGTACTTTGACTAAAAGTTACATAGTTACTTTCAATGATTTAATGTAAAAAAGTACAACAAATCATAAATAATTTAATTTTTTAATGAACTATTGTTCCACATAATAATTTGGATCTTTCAGGCAGTATTTGTTCAGACCAAACCATAAAACATAGATTTCTATGATCCATTTTTTTCTTTACTGTTAAAAAGTTATAGTTTTACAGTTCATTATTATTTTTTTAACTCGCCATTGCTATTCTTTAACTGCTTTATTTAGGTTTGATGTGGAGGTTTTGAAAGCAATCCGTGCACCGGCGCAGCCGCGGCAATAATTTATATTTTTTAATTCAGACAATTGTTTTTTCCCCAGAATTTAATTTTTACTCAGTAACGGGGAGTTTTCCAAAGTAGTGAAGTAAATTACTTGTGTCAAAATGAACTTGAGTAAAAGTAAAAACTACTTTAAAAATGACAAATTACTCACAAAATCTACTCAATTACAGTAACGTGAGTAAATGTAATTCATTACTTTCCACCTCTGGAATTCTAGAATCTAGACCCATGTCTACGCTATGTATGTTTGTTTTTTATACATCTTGTCAGTTTCTTTTTTTGTATCATTTTTCTCTCCAATTTTAGCTAGACCGATTGTCCACACGGCGCGGACAAACTCAAAAACTGATTCAGAAATTGATGGACACTGGATTATATACTTCAGAACGCGGGTTTGTGACTGAAAATTGGAAAATAACACACTAAACGAGTCACAGAAGAAACTTTGAAGGAGAGATTTTTATTATTGTTTTCCACAATTAATCACAGATCCTCACCGGAGAGCGATGATGCTGCAGTTTTTATAAGGGTAGAATTTATTTCTTGATAAATATATGCTTTACTCCACCAGGTGTTTGTGTGGAAAGTGCTGGAACAGAGCTGGAACTCTGACTGAGGCACAGGTAACTAGGGTAAGACGGATAAACACTTCAGAAATGAGTAGCGTTTCGGATATTTAAGATTAAATTTTATGATTACTCAATTTGGAAAAATGGCATGTAATTCGAATTAATCAAATTAATCGTGAAAATCGCTCAGCACTAGTTGGAGAGGTTGGTTATACCTGCAGCGGATAATTCCCTTTAAAATGTTGGTAAAACTTTATTTGGATGGCTACCAAATACAGCTAACATTTAACTGAATGTCTATTAAATGCTTAACTTAACTGTGAGTTGAATGTAAATGATGATGTATAGAACCATTACCTTACATCCAACTCCAACCTTAAACCCAATCTCAACTTTGAATCAACCCTAAACCTAACCCTAACCCAATTCTTAATTGCTTCACTCACCCTTGGCCACGACGTTGATGGTGATGAACTTGGTGGTGTTGGTTCGGTACTCGTAGTGCTCGAAGTTCAGCATGCGGTCGAAGTAGCACCGGTAGGTTCCGGTGTCGTTGAAGGTGACGTTCAGGATGTAGATGGATCCGTCCTGCAGGTCCACTGTCTTCTTACTGCCATTCCAGTCCAGACGGTCTACGAAGCGCTCGTCCGTTACCGTGCCGACCATGTCCGCATAACTGTAGATCTGAAACACAGAACAGACGTTCTAATCGGTTCTCTGGCTGGGTTTAACCCACCCCCAATCTAAAATGGAAATTTTGATTGGTTCCCTGGCTGAGTTTGACCATAACTTAATCTTAAATAGAGATTATGATTGGTTTCTTGGCCAAGATTGTCCATACTCCTAGCAGAGTTTGACTCACCTAGCCGAAACTGTGATTTTGATTGGTATTCCCAAGTGGAGTTTGACACACCCCCAGATAAAACTGAGATTTTGATTGGTTCCTTGGCTGAGATTGACCATCCCCCAATCTAAAATAGAGATTATGATTGGTTTCCCAAATCTAAAATAGAGATTTTTCATTGTTTTTTCCTAGCAGAGTTTGATCCACCTATCCAAAACTGATATTTTAATTGGTTTCCTGGCTGGGTTTGACCATCCCCCAATCTAAAATGGAGATTTTGATTGGATTCCCAAGTTAAGTTTGACGGCCCCTTTAGCTAAAAATATGATTTTGATTGGTTCACTGGCTGAGTTTGACCCACCCCCAATCTAAAATGAAGATTTTGTTTGTTTTTTCCTAGCGGAGTTTGACTCACCTAGCCGAAACTGAGATTTCGATTGGTTACCTAGCTGGGTTTGACTAGCCATTTAGCTGAAACAGAGGAGTTTACGCCTGGACTGGCACTCCACCAGGAGTAAAGGCATAAAGTTATCCAAAAGCAGTGTGTAAGACTGCTGGAGGAGAACATGATGCCAAGATGCAGAAAAAACTGTGATTAAAAACCAGGATTATTCCACCAAATATTTTCTGAACTCTTAAAACTTTATGAATATGAACTTGTTTTCTTTGCATTATTTAAGGTCTGAAAGCTCTGCATCTTTTTTGTTATTTCAGCCATTTCTCATTTTCTGTAAATAAATGCTCTAAATGAGATGAGAATATTTTTATTTGGAATTTGGGAGAAATGTTGTCTGTAGTTTATAGAATAAAACAACAATGTTCATTTTACTCAAACATAAATCAGTTTTTACAGAGCTGTATATCCTGATATATTCTGAAATAAATTAGGAAACAGTGTAATAAAGGATATCTGATATTTTTAAACCCCCTGCAGAAAGCTCTTCAGGAAGCTAATGGTGAAGTGTGAAATGCTGATACAGTAAAAGTGTTTAAACGCTGCATCACATAGTGGTGAGTGAAGATGCTGATGCGCTATTAAAGCTAATGTGAGTGAGCTGTGCTAATGCTGCACTCCTCAGCTGATCTGAACTGCTGAGAGCTTTAAAAGCTGCACTCACACATTAAAACCGCTGATGTGGCTAACGGTAAAACAACGTCTGGCTGGAACTGATCCAGGAACAGCTCTGAACACTTCTGAGCAAGATAAGTGCAGACCAGAGTCCTGACTAAACTTAATGTGTATGTGTTACATTGTATTCTGTTCTGTATTCAATACGTTTAGTTTCGGTTTCACACTGCAGTTTAGCGACTAAGGTAATTAATCAACTTTACTACATCTTATCATCATTATCTTGCCCAAGGACTCTTATCGCAGCCTAGTCACCCAGACTGGGAATTGAACCGCAGACCCCTTCACTATGTGGTAGCTCACTAGCAGGTGGTGTTATCCACTGCACCACACAAACGCCAGAAGGTGTACTCTCCGTATGTTATCAGTTTGGCGAGTCATTGAGTCAATATATCATTGAGGTCGGATTCATTTGCCGTGTCAAATCACTTTTCTAGATGTTTTGCACTTCTACACACCAACTACGCAAAGTTACGGTGTCGTGCCAAATTCAGCACTCCTGCCAGGAAAAGCACCCCCTCTCAGAACGTATTTCTAAGTAAAGTTAAAGAGCTTTTATCAAGAGGACGGTGTGTTCGCGCTGCTGAGAGAGGGTGCTTTTCATGGTGGGGTTGCAGATTTTGACACTACTATGGTGCTGAATCCAGCAGCACCCCTGCCAGGAAAAGCACCCCCTCGCAGGAAAGGCTGCAGGGGACATGTTTCTTTTTCATTATTTCTAAGGAGTCAGCGTAGCTTAGAACAGCATCTTGGGTATTTCCACTTTCTAAAAAAAGTTAAACCCGAGAAGACGTGGGTGCTATGCGCTCCCGAGAGGGGGTGCTTTTTCTGGCGGGGGTGCTGAATTCTTTTTCCTCTTCGATTGTTTAATTGGCTGATTTAGCCAATATGTATTACTGATTATAGGTCTGAAAAAAAGCTTTATTCTTATTGCTTTTAGAGGTGCAGTGGAGTCTGGACTGAGGAGACCACAGCTGACATTCAGGAAAAACGACTTCCATGAAAAATTCATGACGGCCAGCTTCTCTCTCTCTCTCTCTTTAAATTCACTGCACTCGTTTCTCTGCAGAAGATCAGCTCAGGCTCCACCTCCTTACCCTGCTCTCTTTAACGCAGACTTCAGAGCTTCAGGAGCTCCTGCATATACACCATAATATGGTATTAAAGACGTTATTAATGGAGAAAACCAGCCACTGACTTACACAACTGCAGTATGAATGGTTAGTTCTCATAGTTCCCGTAACTCTAATCAAGGCATCTGTTTAGGTACAAATTAAAGCCCCGCCTTTCAACAAAAAGGGCCAATCAGCTTGCTGGTTGTGCCAAAGGTAAAGGAGGGTCAACATGCTAAAGGAGAAGACTTTCCTCGATGTGGAGATCTGCGTAAGCGCAGCAGCCAGAAAAAGCCGAAAAATCGTGTTTTCTTTTGTGCAATACGGATTCAGATGCAACAAACTGTTTGAGGTTTTTATTAGATTTTATCAGTGATGTAAAATATGTGTCTGGAACTGTAATCTAACGTTTGGTTTCCAGTATTTTGAGTACTGTGGTTGCTCCCTATTCATTCATACAAATAGTAGGCTGGTCTTGCATTTTAGCTAACTGTCTAATTGAAGTTTGAAGTTTGAAGTTTGATTGAACGTTAACATCGATGTATAGTCATTCCCAGCTCCATTGGCGTAGGAACCAGGAGGGAGTGGGATATGTCCCAACCAATATCAGAAATTGGTGGATTTGTCCCCCCAAAAATTATACTGCAGAAAAATCAGAAATTGTTTTAAAATAAACTTTTATTTAGAAAACGTGCCGAATACAGCACCCCCGCCAGGAAAAGCACCCCCTCTCTGGAGAGGCTGCAGGGGACGTTTCTTTTTCTTTATTTCTTAGTCAGTCTAAGTCAGTATAGCTTAAAACATAAATGCATAAATAAATAAATCGTGAAATAAATAAGTTGGGAAATAAAGAAATGCAGAAATAAATAAATATAAAATTGAATAGTAATGTAAATATATAAACAAATTAATCAAAATAAAAATTAAACAATGTTAATAAAGAAACCCATAAACAACAAGTTATTAAGATATTTATTTTTATGCATATGTATTTATTTTAATATTAACTATAATTATTCTTTGCCATTTTAATCACCATGTTACTTTTATTGAGTGATTTACAGAAGTTTTTATTTATTTATTTTTAAGTTTGGCAGTTTTTGCCCTCCATAGATCCATAGTAATGTTTGTTTGTAAAATTTAATAAACATATAATTACAAAAAACACAGGACCCAACGCTACTGATTAAAAAAAGTGTGGAAAAAATGTAAATCTACAGATACAACAAAATTAATATGGCAATATATAGTAATAATAATAATAAATATAGCCGCAAGCGGCAATTTACGGTGCAAGCACGGCCACATAGTTTTGCAATTCTAAAAAATAATCTTGAGAATAGGTCTTATGTCCTTATGTTTCAGAAGATGTGGATCTTAATGTGTGTGACTCGCAATCACAGGAATTTCCCAACTTATTAACCACTAGTGATTAGCATCATCTAGGGGTTAGCATTGGCTAGCGATTATCATCGGTTAGCGGTTATATTATTCTAAATATTAGGTGATAACTGATCAGTTTGTCATATATGTATATAATTCTTCATATTTGCTGAATGTTTTCTAATAACAGTAATAGTAACTGTAATGTGGAGTAACAGGTTTAGGTTGTAAAAGGATAATAAACAGAAGAACAGTTATAAAGTATATTTATTTTTGTAGCTTTTTACAGTGATTATTTGTAATTTTGCAGATGTTGTTTGAACTCACGTGGGTGAAGTCCTCCTCTCCTTTAGCCATGAACCACCAGTCCACCGTAGCCGAGGCCTCCACCTCCCCCCTCATCTTACAGGAGATGCAGCCCAGTTTAAACCCGCCGTGAACCACGGCCTCCGTATCCGAGTCCACCTCCACGCAGGCGCCGTCGCTGAGCAGAGCTACGGGACAGAGCGCACGCGTACAGTCAGTTACGAGACACTATAACCTTATATATCTACAACTCTTAAACGATTCTTTATAAGCCTTTATAGCAGCTCTGCTGCTGTCCATTCATTACTGCTACTGTACTCTGTAGTATCTCTGGAGCGTGCAGGCATTACTCTGGGTGCAGCCGGCCGCAGGTCGTTAGCGTTATTCAGATGCTGCAGCTGCTGCTGCCGCTGCTCAGAAAAGTGCATGCTGGCTTTTCGTTAGCTCTTCTCAGGCAGAGCATTAGTGTAGCGTACTTTATTTCCTCTCATAATATCAGCTGATCAGGCTTTAATCTGGTCCGAATTACTGGAGGTTTGATTGGCAGGGAACTTTACCAGGAGCCGGGCTGAGCAGGAGCCGTCACTTACCTCTATCCTTACAGTCTGGACCCAAAAACATTTAGTTTTTTTGCATGACATTCAACTAAATATCTGTATAATTTGGTGTAGCGTTCAGCAAGCCACTCTTTAAAACTCCACCCACAAATGTGCTTATATTGTCGCTGTCCAATGAAAACCACTTATATCCATTTTTTGTCGATTTTTAGTTTACTGCATAATTTGAACAGACAAACTGTCCGTTACACGGTGCCAAAATTTCTTGATGAACGGACCAATAGAAACTCTTCAAAATGACCTGAAATAAACTCTTTTTACATTGACTTCTATAGAAAGTTTACAAGGTTTTTTCTCTCTCCTGTAAAGTTGTTGTTTTGGAGATAAGTGTTTTTCATTGGACAGCGACGAAATATACTGTTGGATAAATATATGTATCACTACAAGAATACTAACATTTAAGTAATGTTTAAAGCTTAAACATAGCAAATGTTCACTTTCATTTTTTTATTTACACTTTAAAGGCCGTAAATATGCTGATTAGCAACTACTACTAACATTCAAATACAGTTTTAGGAGCTAGTATACAGAATGCTAACATTTATACAACATTAAAAGCTCTAATTTAATATCATAATATAATATAATACTACTACCAATACTATATTAATATTCATATAATGCTTACAGCTCTAGTGTACTATTATACCACAGTTATTTTCGATCCTGCAATGTGATTGGCTGAGAGGCGTTCTATGAGTAACGTTATCAGCCGGTAATGCACTGTAACCGAAGCGCTCCATGTAGGTATTACTCCGCCACATACAGGCAATGATGCAGCGCTTACAAGCCAAACAACGCAGCTACAAACAGAGTGTGCTATTTTGAATATTAACATTATACGCTTAAATATACAGAATGATAATGTTTCTATAATGTTACAAATATAATTAATACTGCATTTTAACTGATTTGACTGTTTTAAGCTCTTACTTACCAAAAGTATATTTTACACCTATATCACCTATGTCACATAAATATACTAAATACTAACATCTGAATACTAAAACCAGAATTAAACATGATATACTACGTTGAATGCTAACATTGTAACATGAGCCCAATTTTAAGCCATGCAACATTCTCAAGCATAAAGATTTAGTAGCTAACGTCATAGCTGAGACATTATTTAACAATGTTAAAAAAGAAAAAAAATATTAATTTTACTTTTACTATTATTAATGTACTTTTACTATTTTACTTTTACTATATTATCTTTTTCTTTATTTTATATTTTATCAATTCTTTGCTTTTTAGGCGTCAATTTGGATGCTTGGCAACATTGTAAATGTTGAATAAAGGTTGATTAATTGATTTATTATTGATTGATTGACTGTCGTAAGCTCTGTTAATTGATATGAAAGGTGATTTGTGGGCGGAGTCTGGTTCAGTTGAAGGATTCCGGACTGTAAGGCTCTGCTCCAGCCGGGACTCGGGTAAGCGTTTAGTAAAGTATGGTGGGGATTCTGAGGGGAAATAAATGGTTAGCAGTGAGTGATGCTGCTCCACACGCTTCTGAAGCCCCGCCCTCTACGTTTCGGAGCTCCACCATATATAGATACAGGCGTCTATATATGACATCAAGGTTGCAAACCCCGGCTGAGAGGACCACACCTGCACCTCCTCTATCTCTCTATCATCTATCTATCTCTCTATCTCTCGTTTTTTATCGTTATTGATCGCCACTCCTTCGCTGAGCTGTTTATCTGACCTCTGGAGGTGCGTATAATGGGGGGTTCAGGGACAGACTACAGATGGAGGGTGAGACCAGAGCAGTGCAATTACTGCATCTGCTGCTCCTCCAACACCTACCATAAATCTACCCTCAATAAACCCGTCAGCTCAGAGACGAGTTCAGCATCTCTACAGCATCTCCCTCAGCTTCACACCGGAGCCTAGACTGCAGAGCTAACGTAGCTAACAGCTGTTATTTATGCTGAGATAATTAGCATCAAGCTAACTGCTAGGGAGTTGTATGGGTATGTATTGTATTTGGGCAAGGTGTTAGCTACTATTGCTAATGTTAGATAGATGTTAACTATACTACTAAAAGTAATCACAAATACTACTAGCTGATATCTTAATTAGAGCTACTTAAGCTAAATGCTAACTACTCTAGCTCATGTTAGAAATATTGGCTAGATGCTAACTACTCTTAATGATGCCTAATCTAGATGATGTTTGGTAGATGTTTACTACTCTAGATGATCGAAGTATTACTCTAGCTCATGAAATTACTACTCAATCTCGTGTAATTACTACTCTAGCTGATGTTAGGTAGATGTTAACTACTCTAGCTGATGTTAGGTAGATGTTAACTACTCTAGCTGATGTAATTACTACTCTAGCTGATGTTAGGTAGATGTTAACTACTCTAGCTGATGTAATTACTGTTCTAGCTGATATTGGTAGATGTTAACCGCTCTAGCTGATGTTAGGTAGATGTTAACACCTCTAGCTGATGTTAGGTAGATGTTAACTACTCTAGCTGATGTAATTACTGCTCTAGCTGATGTTAGGTAGATGTTAACACCTCTAGCTGATGTTAGGTAGATGTTAACTACTCTAGCTGATGTAATTACTGTTCTAGCTGATGTTAACTACTCTAGCTCATGTAATTACTACTCTAGCTGATGTAAGGTAGATGTTAACTGCTCTAGCTGATGTTATCTAGATGTTAACTACTCTAGCTGATGTAATTACTATTCTAGCTGATGTTGGGCAGATGTTAACCGCTCTAGCTGATGTTAACTACTCTATCTGATGTTAGTTAGATGTTTACTGCTCTAGCTGATGTTAGTAGATGTTAACAGCTCTTTCTCATGTTAGGTAGATTTTTTTCTGCTCTATCTGATGTAAGGGAGATTTTAACTGCGCTATCTGATGTTAGGTAGATTTTTTTACTGCTCTATCTGATGTTTGGTAGATGTTAACTGCTATAGCCGATGTTTGGCAGATGTTAACTGCTCTAGCCGATGTTTGGTAGATGTTAACTGCTCTAGCCGATGTTTGGTAGATGTTAACTGCTCTAGCTGATGTTTGGTAGATGTTAACTGCTCTAGCTGATGTTTGGTAGATGTTAATTGCTCTAGCTGATGTTAGGTAGATGTTAACTGCTCTAGCTGATGTTAGGTAGATGTTAACTGCTCTAGCTGATGTTTGGTAGATGTTAACTGCTCTAGCTGATGTTAGGTAGATGTTTACTGCTCTAGCTGATGTTAGGTAGATGTTAACTGCTCTAGCTGATGTTAGGTAGATGTTTACTGCGCTATCTGATGTTTGGTAGATGTTTACTGCTCTAGCTGATGTTAACTGCTCTAGCTGATGTTAGGTAGATGTTTACTGCTCTAGCTGATGTTAGGTAGATGTTTACTGCTCTAGCTGATGTTAGGTAGATGTTAACTGCTCTAGCTGATGTTAGGTAGATGTTAACTGCTCTAGCTGATGTAAGGTAGATGTTTACTGCGCTATCTGATGTTTGGTAGATGTTTACTGCTCTAGCTGATGTTAACTGCTCTAGCTGATGTTAGGTAGATGTTTACTGCTCTAGCTGATGTTAGGTAGATGTTTACTGCTCTAGCTGATGTTAGGTAGATGTTAACTGCTCTAGCTGATGTTAGGTAGATGTTTACTGCTCTAGCTGATGTTAGGTAGATGTTTACTGCTCTAGCTGATGTTAGGTAGATGTTTACTGCTCTAGCTGATGTTAGGTAGATGTTTACTGCTCCAGCTGATGTTAGGTAGATGTTTACTGCGCTATCTGATGTTTGGTAGATGTTTACTGCTCTAGCTGATGTTAACTGCTCTAGCTGATGTTAGGTAGGTGTTAACTGCTCTAGCTGATGTTAGGTAGATGTTAACTGCTCTAGCTGATGTTTGGTAGATGTTTACTGCTCTAGCTGATGTTAGGTAGATGTTTACTGCTCTAGCTGATGTTAACTGCTCTAGCTGATGTTAGGTAGATGTTAACTGCTCTAGCTGATGTTAGGTAGATGTTTACTGCTCTAGCTGATGTTAGGTAGATGTTTACTGCTCTAGCTGATGTTAGGTAGATGTTTACTGCTCTAGCTGATGTTAGGTAGATGTTAACTGCTCTAGCTGATGTTAGGTAGATGTTAACTGCTCTAGCTGATGTTAGGTAGATGTTTACTGCTCTAGCTGATGTTAGGTAGATGTTTACTGCTCTAGCTGATGTTAACTGCTCTAGCTGATGTTAGGTAGATGTTTACTGCTCTAGCTGATGTTAGGTAGATGTTTACTGCTCTAGCTGATGTTAACTGCTCTAGCTGATGTTAGGTAGATGTTTACTGCTCTAGCTGATGTTGTAAATGTATTCTGGGGGGCTTTTGGGGGAGGAGCAGTGCAGTGGTTCTTAATGGTTGAGAGCAGGAAGAGGGGAGGAGGAGGAAAAGAAAGAAAAGAGAAAGGGGGCACACTTGCCACATCGGTACAGGAGGCAGGGGGAGGGAGGAGAGCGAGGGAGGAAAAGAGGAGAGAAAAGAAGAGAAGAAAAGAGTTAAAGTTCAGAAACAGCCACCAAACTGACCGCCGACCACAATCCTGCAGCTCTTCACGAGCCCACGCTGCCGAAACTCAATCTTACTCAGTTTATATATTTATATAATATACCACTTTTCACTTACCAGGGATATATATGTGTTTAAATACATAGATCACAAATATATCACAAATACAATGCATTTACAGTCTACACAGAACATACAGCTCCGAAACAAAATCAAGAGACCAATTTAAAATGATCAGTTTCTCTGATTTTGCTATTTATAGGTTTATGTTTGAGTAAAATGAACATTGTTGTTTTATTCTATAAACTACAGACAACATTTCTCCCAAATTCCAAATATAAATATTTTCATTTAGAGCATTTATTTGCAGAAAATGAGAAACGTCTGAAATAACAAAAAAGATGCAGAGCTTTCAGACCTCAAATAATGCAAAGAAAACAAGTTCATATTCATAAAGATTATTTAAGAGTTCAGAAATAATCAATATTTGGTGGAATAACCCTGGTTGGTTTTTAATCACAGTTTTTATGCATCTTGGCATCATGTTTTCCTCCACCAGTCTTACACACTGCTTTTGGATAACTTTATGCTGCTTTACTCCTGGTGCAAAAATTCAAGCAGTTCAGTTTGGTGGTTTGATGGTTTGTGATCATCCATCTTCCTCTTGATTATATTCCAGAGGTTTTTAATTTGGTAAAATCAAAGAAACTCGTCATTTTTAAGTGGAATCTTATTTTTTTTACAGAGCTAATTTTAGGAGGATATGAGCCTTTAAACAGATAAGCTTATAAATCCTGTGGCTAATGTATCCTCACTGATCTGTATTAGTTAATAGCAACATTAGCACGTTAGCATCACAACATTACAGTCTCATTTAGGTCCAAACAGAACGGGAATGGGAAAATAGAACGAAAAATTGGACGGGAAAATGGGACACACACACTATACTCACACACACACACACACACACACACACACACACACACACACACTTCAGAGGCTGATGCGTAAGGAAAGAGCTGGAATGTCTCTTGACAGATAGAGATTTATATCAGCACTTATAAAACGTTCTGCTACAGACGGGTCAAAACACACACATAACACTGAAGATCACTACAGGACAAGACAACAGTTACTACAGATAATAAATAAAGATCAAACAATACAGATACTCTGATACTCTGATATTACACTTTAAATCCAGATGTGTTTAATTCTATACTTTTAATCACGTATCACGCCGTATCAGTATAGATATGATACATCCATATCCATCTACAGCTTAATCTATATGCAACTATACACATCTGTATATATAACCATAACCATTTATACCTGTACTCAAAACATATACTTCTCATATATAGCTCTGGAAAAAAATAAGAGACCACTTAATAATGATGATAATTTTATTTGATTTCACCAAACTGAAAACCTCTGGAATATAATCAAGAGGAAGATGGATGATCACAAACCATCAAACCACCAAACTGAACTGCTTTGAAGTTATCCAAAAGCAGTGTGTAAGACTGGTGGAGGAGGGGAACATGGTGCCAAGATGCATGAAAAAACTGTGATTAAAAACCAGGATTATTCCACCAAATACTGATTTCTGAACTCTTAAAACTTTATGAATATGAACTTGTTTTCTTTGCATTATTTGAGGTCTGAAAGCTCTGCATCTTTTTTTTTATTTCAGTCATTTCTCATTTTCTGTAAATAAATGCTCTAAATGAGAATATTTTTATTTGGAATTTGGGAGAAATGTTGTCTGTAGTTTATAGAATAAAACAACAATGTTCATTTTACTCAAACATAAACCTATAAATAGCAAAATCAGAGAAACTGATTCAGAAACCAAAGAAGTGATCTCTTATTTTTTTCCAGAGCTGCATATTTTGTATTGTAGATTAATACTAAAGTCATCCAAACTACAAAGAAAAACACATCTCTGCTGGATTTGTTCTCAGTCAGTTTTATGAGGTAGAGTCTCCTGTAATTCAGTTCTTTCAGTTAACAGCTGTGCTGAACTCATCAAGAGTTAATTACTTGAACTTCTTGTCTCTTAATAAAGTGTTTGAGAGCATCAGTTAAAGTAAAGTAGTGAAGAGGTAGAGTTACAGGTGTACAGTGAATAGTGAATATTTGAGTAATGTTCGAATCCAGGTTATGAGAAGCAGTCACTGCAACGACCATCAAAAACGTGATAATGATGGAACTGGCACTAATCAGGACCACCCCATGAAAGGATAGAAGAGCAAGAATTTCCTCTGTTATACAGGATTAGTTTATCAGAGTTACCAGAGATTACGTTACGCAACGTATTCCAGAAAAGGCAGATTAGGAGTCCAGAGAACGCTGTAATACACACTGCTGCATTCAGACAGCATAAAGAGGAGCAGATCAGTTTTTATTGTCCCTACATAGTAAATTAATAGTGATGTGATCCAGACTATGAAGGAACACATAATGAATCATCAGTGTTGGGAAGGTTACTTTTAAAATGTAATCCCTTACAGATTACTGATTACATCACTCAAAATGTAATTTGTAACGTAATCAGTTACATTACTTCAAGTGAGTAACGTAATCTGATTACTTTGGATTACTTTAAATATTGTCATTTTTTTAAGCCTGAATGAATGTAACAAATAGATAAACAAATAAAACAGCCTTTTCAATCACTCTATAAAAATACTTATGAAACCATTTCATCAAACAATTTTATAAAACACTTCTATAAATTGATGATAAAACCATTTAAAACCAAACAATGTAACAACAACTGTAAGCTATCTACTTGCAGGTTTGCCACCAGTGTTAATTTTGACAACAAATTTTGATTTAGTCTTAGTTATAGTCTTGTGACGAAAATAGCATTTAGTTTTAGTCACAATTTAGTCATCTGAAATGTTTTTAGTTTTAGTCGACTTAATGTCATAAGAATATAGTCGACTAAAATTACAGTAAATTTAGTCGACTAAAATGTAAAGGGTGTGAATGTAAATGCTTTTTCATCAGTTCCCTTGAATTACTAACTATACACTTATACGAAATGAAACGTTTAATAACCACTTGAGTAATATTGTTAATGTTTGAATGTGAAATATATTTATATATGATTTAATGTATATTATTATTATTATAGGTGTGTGACTATATATATTTTACATTTAAAATTTTGCTCTAGAAATCAGGTCATAAAACAACTGAATAGTTAAATTATAGTTTGAACAGAGCTGTAGATGCAAAAACAGCTTTTAAAGGATCTAGTTTTATCTCCAGCACTAACCCAGCACACCTACTGGAGCTACAGTCTATAAATGAGATCAAAAACACACATTCACACACTGTCCTGTAGAGATGCTCTCAGGATGTACAGAGAGACTTCATGAGTTAAAGTGAGAAACTTATGAGAAAGTGCTGTAAGGAACTTTACACAGACTTTTGGGTTCAGAGATTCACTTATTTTATTGTTTTATTTTGGATATATTATTGAGTTCCTTTCTGACCTGCTGCTGATTTATCACTAGCTATATCTTTCCCACTGTGAGACTAAACAGATGATCTGATCTTAATGAGTGAGTTCTGTATCAGTTCTGTGTTTTAGTGCACTGCCGAGTTAAACACCCCATCAGCTCATGAAATAACATCAGTATTAAAACGCTGATCTCTGCATGGAGATCTGTGTGACTCTGGTCTGCAGAAGCTGAAAGATTAGTGGTGTTTTTACCGGAGATGGAGTCGCTCCACATGGTTTACACATTATCTTGTTTTTCGCGACGTCAAAAGAGAAATATATCGGCCCTCTCTCCCTCTCTCCCTGATGAACACTGTCGAGTTAACTTCCAGTCGAGCTCCGTATCGACAGGTTAATTCCCGGGTTTGTAACTGAGCGCGCGGCGCTCCACCTTCGCTAAAGTAGCAGTGATTGGATCTCTTCCTAACTGGTCACTACCTTTCACAGACCTAAATCAGTTCTGATTGGATTTCGTCCCTGCCAAACATTTTCGTCTCGTTTTTATTCGTTGACCAAAATGTCAGTTAATGTCGTCTCGTTGTGTGTGCGGAGCCGCTGTCTGCCCCTCCTCCCTGTGTGTGTGTGCAGCGAGACGGGAGGAGGGGCAGACAGTTCCCTGTCCTATCAGAGCGTATTCACCGCAAAATGTTATTTGCGTTTTGTCAGTGTTGGAAGAGCAAAAATAGGAAAGTACCGCAATGTAATCCTTTTATTTTAGCAGAGTAACTGTAATCTGATTACCACTTACTGAAGCAGTAACTGTAACGGATTACAGTTACTTATAATTTGTAATCTGATTACGTAACGCCGTTACATGTAATCCGTTACTTCCCAACACTGTGAATCATGTAGTAATTTTCCCTGGGGCGGTCCTGATGAGTGCCAGTTCTATCATTATAATATATGATCGAATGATAGAATATATATATTTTTGATGGTCTTTGCAGTGACTACACTTAAAGATACTTTCAAAGTTCTTAAAATTATTCTAAATACTTTTCTTCACTTGTTATTTAGTTAAGTAGTATTTGCTTCTCATAACTTGGATTCGAACATTACTGAAATATTCACTATTCACTGTATACCTGTAACTCTACCTCTTCACTACTTTACTTTAACTGATGCTCTCAAACACTTTATTAAGAGACAATAAATTCAAGTAATTAACTCTTGATGAGTTCAGCACAGCTGTTAACTGAAAGCCTGAATTCCAGGAGACTCTACCTCATAAAACTGACTGAGAAAATCCAGTAAAATGCCACCATGATCGGGTTCGAGATCGCTGGTTTTAATCCCGGTCATGCAGCTTGCCATCAGCTGCCGGAGCCCTGAGAGAGCACAATTGGTTGGCCTTGCTCTCTCTGGGTGGGTACAGAAGATGCCGCTCTTTATTTTCCCTCATCACTCCTAGGGTGATGTGGATCAGCACAAGGCTGCATCTGTGAGCTGTTGTATTCTGAAAATTATCAGGGGTTTCCAAACTATTTTTATACCATTGGATGCATCATGGAGGGTATCTCCAGCTGCTGCCTGCATCATCAGCAGATCTGTAGGTCCCGGAGGACATGCCGATGTCTCTGCGTGTCTACATGTCCTGGAGGACACTCATAATCAGGTGTAGCTTTTCAGGGAATTAATGAGTATTAATATCAGAAAGTCTGTTTCTGATGTTCGCTGGATGTAAGATCTTGTAGCTGAGGGTCAGTCTGAAGTAAGTAAGGAACATTGGCTCTTTGTTCTAGATAAGAGCGGCTGTATTCATTCACACAACACTGCTGAATTATCTCCATTCACGCTCGGCATGTTTTGGAGCTCAGGGAAATGGCAAACATCCGTCATATTTCCCATGATGCTCAGACTTTCCATAGAAACAAACACTCCTTCATAGAGACTGAGTTTCCCAGCGTCCGTCTGAGAGACACCAGCATCCAGACGATGAAGGAACACATAAAGGAAATCATGTAGTAACTTAAAAGAAGTGTTAAACAAACCAAAATACTCTTATCTGGGGAGCTGTTATCTCGTAAGTGGTTTCTGAGGCTGGTAACTCTGATCAACTTATCCTGATGAGGGCCAGTTCCATCATCATAACATCTTAGATGGTCTTTTTTTGCGACTGACCTTTATTTTTTCTTTACTTTGTTCTAGAGTAGTTCTTGCTTCTCATAATCTGGATTCGAACATTACTTAAATATTCACTATTCACTGTATACCTGTAACTCTACCTCTTCACTACTTTACTTTAACTGATGCTCTCAAACACTTTATTAAGTCTTGGTTCCTTCCAAGGTTTCTTCCTCTTAAAGGGAGTTTTTCCTTGCCACTGTGTCACCATAAAATTGGCATCTCTGTGGTGCTGCAAACAGGCGTGGACCTGTTTTTCCTGTAAAGCAGCTTTGTGACAACCTTTGTTGTAAAAAGCGCTATATAAATAAAATAAAATTGAATTGAATTGAATATAACAAATGAGAGACCATCAGAAGAGACATCACACAACATTCCGTGACATCACAGAACATTTTGTGACATCCCAGAGCATTCTGTGACATCACAGAACGTGTCATACACAACATTCTGTGACATCACAGAACATTCCGTTATCCTGATGAGAGCCAGTTTCATCATCATAATGTTTTTGATGGTCTTTGCGGTGACTGAGTAGTTGTTTCTTCTCATAACCTGGATTCGAACATTACTCAAATATTCACTATTCACTGTATACCTGTAACTCTACCTCTTCACTACTTTACTTTAACTGATGCTCTCAAACACTTTATTAAGAGACAAGTATTTCAAGTAATTAACTCTTGATGAGTTCAGCACAGCTGTTAACTGAAAGCCTGAATTCCAGGTGACTCTACCTCATAAAGCTGACTGAGAAAATCCAGCAGAGATGTTCAAAACTGATCATCTAAACAAGAGAAGCCACTTTGAAGAATGTAAAATACAAAACATATTTTGGTTTGTTTCACACTTTTTGTAAGGTATATTTGCACTTATACTGTTGCTGGATGAAATGAAAAGCACTGCTTCTGGTCTTTTAGACTGCACTATAAACTGCTCAATGAAGGCAGTCTGAGACACTGTGCTTTGGTCTGGGAGAAGGGGGTGGGTCTACAAATGAGTCAGTGAGTCTACCTCACACCTTTGAGCTCTACACAGACTTTGGTTGTAATTTTGACAATATGGCGGACAATTTTGTCCTTGTTTCTATACGTAAGAACAGAATGGAACCAACCACTGGTTTGTACTTTAAATACTGACTATATTCTCTCAGTTATACTGACATTAACTAATTGAACTTTTTATTCATTATTATGATATTATTATTTTTTATAAGTTTATTACGCAACCAAGTTTGACCCCAACTTCTGCCGTAATCTGCCTTACCCAGGCCCAATGCACAGATTTTAATTTTGGAGTGGTTCTCTTGTGATGAGAACATGATCTGGTCTCAATCTGAACCAGCTATAAAATATACTTTAACCTGATATATTAGCCGGATAATATACTGCTATAAACAGATGCTGTCTCTGCTGCTCCATGCTGTTTACACATGTGGTGTGTGCTGCATTTATTGCTCCCAGCCACAACACTCTGTTTACTACATGTATATCTGTGCTGCA
Source organism: Astyanax mexicanus (assembly GCF_023375975.1). Lineage (NCBI taxonomy): Eukaryota > Metazoa > Chordata > Actinopteri > Characiformes > Acestrorhamphidae > Astyanax > Astyanax mexicanus. The sequence continues at coordinate 128,382,718 of NC_064408.1, read as the reverse complement.
TGTCCCATGGAAAACACTGTGTTTAAAAGCGTAGCAGCAAACACAGAATCTTCTCACTATATTTACTCTCTTACTCCCACGCCAGACAGCTCTGACCAATCAGAGGAGACGATGTGCTCGCGTGGTTTATTGGTTTTTATACCTGTGTGAAACCAAACCAAGCAGAGGGAAAAACGCTCCAAATAAACAAACTCATCAACTGATCCGGACCATAGAAACTTTCACAACTACAGGTGTGGAAACTCTCTTTTAATTATTAAATTAAACTCTCTTTAATTTCTAAATTTCTAATTCAGACATATTTACAACCAAGCTGAGATGTTTATAACAAAGTAAAAAAAGTTTCCTCTAAACAATTTATCATGCGTTCTTTATTCCAGCGGCCGGCGTTACGGCTTTATCTTCCCTCAAACATAAACAAGTATTTACTAGTATTTAATTAACACCACTATTATAAATATAATGACATTTTTTACATTTAAATATCCACTAGAAAAACCTATAGCGTCCTCAGAAGAACAAGTGTGAATAATCGCAGTTAATCACAGAATAATGTTGTGATTAATCAAATTACATTTTGCATCTGCAGCATCGCTCAGATCTTCTGCTGATTCACCAATACGCTAACCGCTCTACACACACTTCCATTAGAGTTTAGCACCATTAGCACCAGTGAGCTAAAGTATGGGCTTTACTGGATCTGTTCATTTAGAGGTCAAAGTTCTGAAGAACAGATTGACCTCTGGAGCTCAATCTGAGACAACCCAAGTTAACCAGGCCTGTTTCTCTCTCAACTTCAGTCTGTGTTTTTGTAGTGACACGACTGTGAGGACCAAACGGACCCGTGAGGACCCGATACCACAGTTACCACGGTTACCACAGCAACCACGGCAACCACGGCAACCAGGCTTCGAATTCCTCCTCCTGAGAACCCGAAACCTACTGAAGGTTTCTGAACACACGTCTAAAATAGCGCAGTTATATAAGATCAGTGTAGTCCAGATATGTTTCAGGGAGATATGCAAATGATTACAGGTGTAAGTTAAACTTTCCACCACTAGAGGGCGCTAATGAGCTTCCCTATAAAGCTGACCTATAAAACGACTTTCAGAGGTTACATTTGTGTAGTGTACCTCCTGGTGAGAGATCAGTGATTTCTCAACATGCATCTAGAAAATGTGTCTACAATGTACTCAATGGGTCATATTTTAGAGAACTACCCATGTGATCTGTGCACTATGCAGCTTTATTTAGGGCGTGTCAGTGTGTCTTTGCTATCGTAACAACGGGAAAAGTACACCTTGCGTGGCTCTAAACTCTAATTCTCTTAAATAACCATGGGTGTATTTTGGATGTAACATGAAATTAACCAATTGACAGGTCAATCGCCATCCCTTTAAGAGCCATAGGCGCTGTGAGTTTGGTGACTCTGACCTGTGTTGCCAAAATAGCAATGAATGTCTGAATGACTGTTGATGTCTGTCTAGGTTGTATTCAATCAGTGGAGCACCTGTGTTTTCTGTTACCTATATAGCAAGATAAACAAGCAATACTTCAGAAATGTAGATACATTCAGAAGCACTGTTGCTATTTAAACCATGCCGGGGTTTAAGATAGCAATGAGCATCACAACACATCTTGTGGCCAGTGGACAGACTTTGAGAGGGGGTGCATCATTGACCATCATCTAGACCATCCATCCGCCAGCCTCTGTTGCCTTGGTTTGCAGTGGTGTCATGAATATGAAACCTTTGCTGCTAAAGACTAGAACCATAACCAGGTTCTGTTTGGGATCCAACAGCAGTCAGGTTTGACAATTTCGTTCCACCTCATGTACCACATGTGATGCGAATGACAATAAAATCTCCTTGAATCCTTGAGTATGGAGGCTTCAGGTAGTGGACCCGCACCATTCACGAATGGTTCACAAACCTAATTTTGAACCAATTCACCACATTTCCATCAACAAAAGTAGATTCCAGAACCAAAAACGTTCATTAACAGTGGGGACCAAATAATACTAGGTTCTTCAGTGTGAACCATGACAACATTTGATGGCGTATCTGTTTTTACAGGAGCATCACCACTGTGCAGCGCCCTCTGTTGGTGACTTATGATGTGACTTTTTGATGGTTCCACTAAAAATTGGTAGAAACATGGGTTGGTTCACTGAAACGCACCAAGGATCTTATGAGCCCAAATGGAACTGGTTCAAGAACCAGAGTTTTTTTTTAATGGAAAAGCGCTAATGGTGAGAATCGCCTCTGTAAACTTCTGGTGTGTTGAATAATCTGGGGAACCATTTCACCCAACATTCGGTCACCCCTAGTAGTGATAGGAGGAACACTAACAGTGATCTCAGTGATCTGTGCAGAACATCCTGCAGATACATGTGTTGCTGCCTCTCAAGCAGAACTTTATAAATTGTTTAATTTTGTGGGACAAAGTGAACTCTATATTAATCAAAGCCTTAATTTAAAGCCTTAGTGCTTTATATTATATGTACTCCTAACGATACAATAACTTAAAAACCTATATTAAAGCCCATTCATGCAAAAAATAAAATAAAATAAATAAAAATACAGTGATATAACGTCAGAATTTAAAAAATACTGTGATACACATTTTTGGCCTCAGTGCCGAACACTACTAGAGACTTTCCCCCCGGTAAACTCATTCATTATTATTTGTTCACTCTAATATTAGAGTATTAATAAAAGTAATGGTGTTTTAATACATTTTGCTCATTTTGTTGTAACAGCTGTACGGCTCTAATACCTGGTAATACGCCGCTGAGAGAGAGGCTGACCCTTCGTTTGTCCTTGTCTACCCTTCCCAGATTTACCAGACACATGTCCTCCCTTCCCCCATCCTCTCACTGTCTCTTTCTCTCTCTCACTCTTTCTCTCTCTCTCTCTCTTTCTCTCTCTCACTCTTTCTCTCTCTCTCTCTCTCTGTATCTCTCTCTCTCTGTATCTCTCTCTCTCTCTTTTCTGCAGTGAGGGTGGTGTGTATAGACCTGCGTCACTGTTGCCTGAAACCACGTTTAACATTCTTGAAAAACGCAATTTAGAAAACACCTGCAATTGACCGCAATTGCAATTGCAATTAAACCACGTTGTTTAATCGAGTTGTATTCTATTTTTTTACAGTTCCCTAATAATAAGGTAGGTCACACTGGTGACTTTAGATAAAAGCAGGAGCTAAATAAGAAAAGCATGTGCAACCTGGATGACCAACATGACCAGCATGAGCGGCCTGAATAACCAATATGACCAGAAACCCCAACCTGGATTACCAAAAAGACCAAACTTGACGACAAACATGGCCAGAAGACCAACCTATATGATCAACATTACCGACCTGGATGACCAACTTGACCAGCATGACCAACCTGGATAACCGATAAGACCAACCTTGACAATCAACATGACTAACCTGGGTAACCAATAAGTCCAAACTGGATGTCCAACATGACCAGAACCACCAACTTGGACAATCAACATGACCAGAAGACCAAACTGGATGACCAACATAACCAACCTGAATTACTAATAAAATCAACCTGGTAAACCAACATGGCCAAAGGACCAACCTGGATGACCAACATGACCATCCTGGGTTACCAATAAGACCAACCTTGACAATCAACATGACCAGAAAACCAAACTGTATGACCAACAAGACCAGCAACACCAACCCTGACAACCAACATGACTAGAAGACCAGCTTGGATGACCAACATGACCATCCTGGATTACCAATAAGACCAACCTTGACAATCAACATGACCAGAAAACCAAACTGTATGACCAACAAGACCAGCAACACCAACCCTGACAACCAACATGACTAAAAGAACAGCCCGGATGACCAACATAGATTGCCAATAAAAGCAACCTGTACAATCACCATGACCGGCAAAACCAACTTTGACAATCAACGTGACCAGCATGACCAACCCGGACTAATATTAAAACCAACCTCGACAACAAATGTGACCAGCATGTCCAAACTGGAAGACTAACATGACCATCATCACCAATCTGAGTGACCAGCATGACCAACCTGAATTATCAATAAGACCAACCCTGACAACCAACATGACCAGCAACACCAACCTGGATTACTAATAAGATGAATGAATAACTGGATGAACTGGATGAATAACATAACCAGCAACACCAAACCGGGTTACCAATAAAACCAACTTCAACAACCAACATGACCAGAAGACCAAACTGTATGACCAACATGACCAACCTGGATTACCAATAAGCCTAACCTTGAAAATCAACATGGCCAAAAGACCAACTTAGATGACTAACATGACAAGCATGACCAGTAAAATCAAGAGAGATAGTTTATCAGTATAGGTAATATTTCCATTGGAAGACCAGTTTTTCAACCAAATTGACCATCAAATACCAGCTTAGACCATTGTGCAGAATAAATGAGTCTACACCCAGAACAGATTCTGGGTTTGATTTGGGGAAGGGGCTCATTATTTCTGGTTTGTTTTCACACATAAGAACTCCGTTCGAATCACATACATCACTTTTCTGGATGTAGTCGCAATACAACTTCATCCGTTTGCTGCTTTTTATTATTTTTATTGGATATAAACACTAGAGCGATGAGAAACCATGCTTTTAGGATGTTCTGCATTTTGCAATGCATGAGCCGACCACACCAGAGTCACCTGGAAATGAACCACAAACCAATGATTTCAGAACTCTGGACTGTTCCCAGGCTCTAACGCAGCTTTAACACAAGCTGTACCGAACCCGCGGAGAAAGCATACACAGGTCCTGGTAAAAAGACTAGTTTTAAGACACCCTTAGAGTGTCTGAAACTAGTTTAAGCTGGAAAAATCCCAGTTCTGCTGACCAGTCCATCAGAATATGACGGACAGGCAGATCCTGGTCAGCAGGAAAGGAAAACACCAGGATCTCCTTCCCACAGAACTGCTGACTGTACGCCGAATATTTACCCCGCAGGCCAATCCGCATCAGCGCACCCATTACATCACAGATCACACGGCCTAAAGCACTAAAGCCAGCGATTGGCCAGTCAACCCCTGCTGACATCATCCTACCCTCACCCATACCGCTCATCACGAACAGCCTCAGGGTCCCGGATCACTCAGCCAGAACTGCACTCTGCATCTTATACGCCATCTACACAAACCTACAGCAATCAGGAGTCAGGAGACACCTGCTTATACAGTGTTTCTTCTGAAATTAAGGGGATTAAAAAGAGTTTATCCTGCTTCTTTCTTTTGTTAAAGAAACTTTCATTACCGTCCAGAGAAGTCTCTGTACTACAGTTGCAAGAAAAAGTATGTAAACCCTTTGTGATTACTTGGATTTCTGCATAAGTTGGTCATTAAATGTGTTCTGATCTTCATCTACAGAGTTTAGACAATGAAACTGAAACACCTGTCATCATTTTAGTGTGGGATTTTAGGTTTCATGGCTAAATTGGAGCAGCCTGGTGATCAATCTTCATTAATTGCACATTGCACCAGTAAGAGCAGAGTGTGAAGGTTCAATTAGCAGGGTAAGAGCACAGTTCTGCTCTAAATACTGCAATGTACACAACATTATAGGAGACATACCAGAGTTCAAAAGAGGACAAATTGTTGGTGCACGTCTTGCTGGCGCATCTGTGACCAAGACAGCAAGTCTTTGTGATGCATCAAGAGCCACGGTATCCAGGGTAACGTCAGCATACCACCAAGAAGGACCAACCACATCCAACAGGATTAACTGTGGACGCTGTAAGAGGAAGCTGTTTGAAAGGGATGTTCGGGTGCTAACCCGGATTTTATCCAATAAAAAACATAAAACCACGGCTGATCAAATCATGCAGAATTCAATGTTCACCTCAACTCTCCTGTTTCCACCAGAACTGTCCGTCACCACAATACATTATTGTGCTCTAAAACCAGGTGTTTCAGTTTCCATATATACCTTAGCTAGTCACAGAAGCTTCTACTTCAGACCAGGCTGGCAGTAACTCTACACGTCTAATCAGAGTCTGATCAGAGTTCATGATTCAGTGTGAATTATTTAAGCAGCTCCTGCTAAAGATAGAAGGTCGTTGCTGATAAAGACGAATTATCTCCTTTAGTTCTGGTCCATAACCTGTGATACCCAACACTCCCAACACTCCATCCCAGTAAATATGGACTGTTACTGTCTACTTAGTTTAAACCGAGCCTAAAGTGTGTGTTACATTAAATTCTGTACTATATTTAATCTGTACCTACTTTAATACATCCTGCCTTCATCACCTGCTTGGACTGAGCCTTCCTATACTTCACACTAAGTTGCCTATCCAGATGTTGTGCCAAATTTTACCTCCTTGTCAGAATGCGTCTCTATCCTTCGAGTGCAGCTTTGTCCTCTTATTAGTGTTCTAAGGATTCAAGGATTAACAGTAGATCACCAGAACTGTAAACCTGTAATTGTTCTGAAAGTTAGAATCGTTCTATGCTCTAAACAAAACATGTTCAAAAGTTCTTTACACAAAATCATTGTCAAAGGACTGTCAGAACGAGCTGTTTAAGGGCTCTGGCACTTTTATGCAAATAAGCTATTGTTGGCCACGCCCCTTGTTTACACTGAGTGTTTACCACAAGTTAGTGTTAAGTTGTTCTAAACGGCAAAACATGGACAATCTAGTTCATGCTTATCTCCTTCATTTGCAGATTGCTACGAACAATAGGTACAGATTCCTCCCTTAGATGAGGTCTGCTGACTAAATTGCACTCGAAAGATAAAGCCGCATTCTGACAAAAAGGCGAAATTTGGCACCTGGATAGATATATAGGAAGGCTCCGCCCAAGCAGGTTAAGTTAAGTCTGTGTTAAGTTGTTTTAAATGGCAAAACATGGACAAGCTAGTTCAAGCTTAACTCCCTATCTGCTGACTTGCCACAGACAATAGGTACAGATTCCACCCTCAGACGAAGTCTGGTGGCTTATCCTGGTGTATACTGTTTGAGGATCTCAACCAGCAGACTGAAATGGCCAATGTTTGTCCAACTGATATAGTGGGCGGGGCTCTGGTGGGGGTTGACAGGTGAGGGGCGGAGCCACCGAAATTCTATTTATGTTTTTTATTTCATTGTGATGTCACAATAAGGGAGGAGCATTCAAACAGCTCATAGAAGCAAATGATTCCTGACACCAGTTTATAAACTCTTTTTATAGTGTTTATAGGGGCAGTTGAAAGCAAGCTGAAATACTAAAGCATGCAAATTTCTTCTTTTAAATCTGAGTTTTAATCTTATTTTCTGTGCATATTGTTTGTGAGAAGTCTGTAATGCCTATGATGTGGGCGCAGCCTAACATATAGCTCTGTAAAAAAATAAGTTATCCAGCATAAAGTTATCCAAAAGCAGTGTGTAAGACTGGTGGAGGAGAACATGATGCCAAGATGCATGAAAAAAAAAACTGTGTTTAAAAACCACCAGGATTATTTTATGAACTTTATGAATATGAACTTGTTTTCTTTGCATTATTTGAGGTCTGAAAGCTCTGCATCTTTTTTTTGTTTTTTCAGACATTTCTCATTTTCTGTAAATAAATGCTCTAAATTAATATTTTTATTAGGAATTTGGGAGAAATGTTGTCTGTAGTTTATAGAATAAAACAACAATGTTCATTTTACTCAAACATAAACCTATAAATAGCAAAATCAGAGAATCTGATTCAGAAACTGAAGTGCGACCTTCATTTTTTCCAGAGCTGAACTGTCTCACATTACTAACATCCTACAGCGAAACCCAGTCTGATTAAATTAGTGTAATGAACTGAATGGAGAAGAAGATTTCCTTTCTTTATTAATGCAGATTCTATTTTATGTCTCTTATCTTCCCTTCATCAGTATATCTCTCTCTCTGTCCCTGTCCCATCACTTTTCTCTCTCTCTCTCACTCTCTCTCTATCAACACTCACATCTGTATCCATCTGTCCAAATAAAACATCTCTCGGTCTCTTATCTGCTGTAAATGAAGTGGCTCCAGATGTGGCCAGATGCCCATCCTCTTAAAACACAAACCCAACTAAATCTGTCCAAAAATGTCCAAAAGTTTGTGGACATCCCTTCTAATAAACACATTCAGCTACTATAAGCTCCACCCACTGCTGACACAGACGTGCAAATGCACATATACAGCTTTTCTAGTACCTGTAGAAGAGAATAGGGCCAATAGAATAGGAATCTCTGAAATAAAAAACACATTTACATGAATGGCACCATGCCATCCTAATGCCAGGCGCTGGGTACAGTAGTGTGAATACCGGCCGTGTTTTAGCACAGCACAACATTTTACATTATATATATATATATATATACATTATATTATACTTTCATTTCAAAATGTCTAGTTGTGTCTCTAGCATGAATAAATATCATGTGAGCTGCTTTTTGTGAAAAAAGTGCTCTGGTGATCCGGTATAACACTGCTTTAGTCCGGTGGAGGAGTGTGCGGGGAGAAAGGATTTCAGCTCTTGCTCATGGAATATTCATACATGCAAACATATTGCCTCTGATTGGCTAACAGCACTGCATTTTTACACTAATAACAGTCTTTGTAATGTCATATGTTACTTTACTACATGTGTAATAATGTCCTGGTAATAATAATGGCCTATACTAACCTAGTCTTAGAGTCTCTGTAAAACACCAAATCAAATAAAAAATGGTCTTAAATGGTCATATTAAAAAATCTCAGCAAAGCCAAGGCCAAAAGACATGTTTCTTTCTTATTTTTTTCCAAATAAACTGTCCATTGTTTATTAAATTATTATTAGCTACAGACAAATCTTACATGTCTGTAGGATTGTTTTTTAGGGTCATTTAAACCTATCTACTTTCTTTTTAGGCATATTTTCTTAGCTGCAAGTTCATTCATTATTGGGGTTAGTTTCTGAGGGAAAGAGAGAGAGAAAAAAAGAGCGAGAGAAAGAGAAAGCCTGAAAGAGAGAGTTTAAGAGTGTGTGCTGGGCGAGTCTCATCTCTGGGAAAAACATTGTTGTTTTATTCTAAAACTACGGACAACATTTCTCCCAAATTCCAAATAAAAATATTGTAATTTAGAGCATTTTTTTTGCAGAAAATGAGAAATATTTGGTGGAATAACCCTGGTTGGTTTTTAAATCACAGTTTTTTTTATGCATCTTGGCATCATGTTCTCCTCCACCAGTCTTACACACTGCTTTTGGATAACTTTATGCTGCTTTACTCCTGGTGCAAAAATTCAAGCAGTTCAGTTTGGTGGTTTGATGGCTTGTGATCATCCATCTTCCTCTTGATTATATTCCAGAGGTTTTTAATTTGGTAAAATCAAAGAAACTCATCATTTTAAGTAGTATCTTCTTTTTTCTACAGAGCTCTATATGTATGGCAGAACTTATCAGCATCATGTTTATTTATTATAAGATGTGAGGATGGTAGATCGTTCTCAGGCTCAGATTATCAGTATAACAGAAGGTTAGCATGTAGCTCGTAGCTCAGAGACAGTATGGCTTCCATCAGTTTATGAATCACTGTGAGGACGGTTCACCCGTCTCCGCCGTAAACAGCACACCTCCATCTGTTTCACACCACCACACATAATCCAGCTGGACCTGGCAGCTACACCACGCCGGAGAAGATGGTGCGCAGTGACGATTCCTCTCAAATTAAACCAACACAGTTTCCCTTTTTAGCCCAGATTCAGTCCAGTAGCCAAGACATGATTAGCCCTGCTAATGTAGGCTAATGTAGCTAACATGCAGTAACTGCTGGAAGCTAATCGTTAAACAGGTAGCCCAGATAGCATGTAGAGGTGAGCAACGTTTGCCACTGCTGGCCCACTTTCTGCAATGGAAACCTGCAAGTGGGCCAAAAGTAGCCCATATTTTAAAACGCATATTTGGCCCACATGTACCTAAACATATCTGGTCCACTTTGTGCTGCCTACTGAGAAACTTCATGTGTCAAAAGTAGCCTGCAAGTTCTAAAGCATATCTGGTCCACTTCTGGCAAAGATATGGCCCTGCTGGCCCACTTTCTGCAATGGAAACCTGCAAGTGGGCCAAAAGTGGTCCACATATTAAAACACCTATTTGGCCAACATGTTCCAAAACACTACTACTCAAAAACAGCATTAGATAAAAGTATCCTAGCACGTTCTAAAGCATATCTGGTCCACTTCTGGAACAGATATGGCACTGCTGGCCCACTTTCACCACTAAAAAACTTACATGTAGCTAAACATATCTGGTCCACCTACATATGGCACACATAGGGCAGTGCTGCCTAATAAAAAAACGCATGAATCAAAAGTAGCCTGCATGTTCCAAAGCATATCTGGTCCACTTCTGGCACAGATATGACACTGCTGGCCCACTTTCTGCAAAAACCTGAATGTGAGCCAAAGGTAGCCCACATATTAAAAGCTCTTACTGCTGGCCCACTGTCAGCACTGGCAACCTGAACATGAGCCAAAAGTAGCCCACATTTTAAAAAACAAACATTTGGTCCACTTCTGGCACAGATATGACACTGCTATAGCAAAAGTAGCCCATTTATGTTTTTAAACATATCTTACAATACAATACACACATTATAACATCATTAATACACTGACTTATTAATTATTATATAGTACTTAATACTAAATGCATGTGCCAATATTGGATCTAAAAAAAACACAGTTTTTGTACAGTATTGTTCCTTTAAAAATGTTCTCTGTAAAACTCAATTTAACATGACAAGAATGCATGTTAGCCGAAATCTATCGTAACATTGCAACACCTTTCAGATGCTTATTTCAACTAAACTAGCCATGAAAAATGTGTATGTCTATTCAAAAGTAGACATTCCTTTTTATTTCATGAAAATATGCATGGAAAAAATGCAAAAATAGCAAATTTCTGATAGCAGGGAGCCGAAAAATTACTATCCTGTTTGTAAAAAAGGAAATGTTGTTTTTGATGTTGCTGTTGTAACACTTTAAAACAGTTTCCCAAACAAGCATTAAGCCTAGTTTCTGATTAAACAGCTTTTTAAATGGAGAGCTTAATCCCTGCCCGGGAAACCGACCCATATTTGTTAAGTAAAAGTCTTTATTAGATTACTGCAACAACCTAGTAACCACCAGAGACACCATATCAAATACAGTACAATGTATATGATAGAAACTGCATAGCAACACCCCTAGCAACCACCTAGCAACACCACAGAAACCACCTAAATGCACTTTAATGACCTAATGAACTAACTGCCTGGAAGAATCTCTTAAAAGTGACAGCTACATTTCCTCTTTTGGTTAATCATTGTATATTTAAACAAACAAATCTTAAATATATATTGCAGTTTTTTAGTTTTTAGACAGGGATTAAGCCTAGTCTTGGACCATGCAACATTTTGAATATAGATTTCCTATTAAAAGGGAACTTTAGGATAGGTCTAAACTGACCGTATGTGTGGAATTATGGAAAAACACAAATTCCTAACTTTTAGAAATAACTGTCCACAAAACTGTTAAAACCAGTTAAATCTTGCTTGTTATTTGTTTCATGCTAAATACTAATAGTTATATAAATAAAAAGGACTGTGCTGTTTTTGACTTTACACACATTAAATGCAATGCACACATTATAACATCATAAATACACTGAAATAATAATAAATATATGGTACTTAAAAGTAAATGCATGTGCCAAAATCAGATCTCTGCAAAATGTCATATTAGAACCACATGTAGTTAGAAATGTAATTTGTAAAAATCATGAAATGTAATTTGTATGTTATTTGTAAAATCAAAATAACATGACAAGAATGCATGTTACCCAAAATCTATCGTAAAATAGTAACAGTTTTTAGATGGCCATTTCAACTGAAATGTCAATATCAAATAGATATTACTTTTTATGTCTTAAAAATATGGAAATATGCAGAGAAAAAACAACAAAAATAGCAAAAAAAAAGCCAAAAAAAAAATACTTTCTAAAGAGGATTGTGTTGTTTTAGACCTTGCTGTTATAACACTTAAAAACAAGGATTAGGCCTAGTTTTGGACTACACAAGATTTTGAAAGGAGATTTCCTATTAAAAGGGAACTTTAGGTATTTAGGTCTAAACTGACCGTATGTGTGGAAATGCAAACTCTTAACTTTTCCTAAGTGCACAAACTATTAAAACCAGTTGTTAAGTCCAATATAAACAGAATTGTTGTTTTAGAATAAATACTAATCGTTATGTAAATAAATAGCTAAATAAAAAGACTTCTCAACGCTGCCAAAAACACAGTCAGCCAAACAAACGCTCAACACCGCACATATGTTCACAGTGGAACAGGAAAGAAGCCCCCGTGGATGGTGGCTTGACCTGAGTAACAAAGACAGATGGATAAACAGACAGTTAGACAGACAGACAGTTGGACAGACAGTTAGACAGACAGATAGATAGATAGGTAAGAAAGGAAAGGTACACAGTCACACGTGTCTATCTACCACAAACCTAGCAAAAACGTAGAATTGCACTCACCGCTCATCGCTCCCAGCACCAGCGAAGCCCACAGCAACTGTACTGCAGACATCTTCACCCGAGGACTGGCACTTCTGTCTGTCCCAAACACACCCAAACACACTCAAACTCACTCACACACTCCCCACGCCGCCGCCAATCACTGAAGGCTTTGTGTCTCGGTGTCCCTAAAACTGTGGGAACAAGAAAAGGCCAGAGGCAGCAGAAGACACTGACGAGGGCTTCACTAGAGGCCTTCTCAATCGAGTAATTGAGCCTTGTCTAAAGGTCTTGCCGGGACACTGATGACGACCTTTCGAGAAGTTCTTTCAGGACACTGGTGAATACTTCTCTAGAGTATATCCCGGGACACTGATTGAAACTTTTCCAGAAGCTTATCTTGCACACTGATGAAGACTCTTATTAATTATTATTTCTTTAGAGGTTTTCCCAAGACACTGATAAAGACTTTTCTAGAAGTTTTCCCGGGACATCAATGAAAACCTTTATAGAGGCTTTCCCAGGACACTGATTAAAACTTTCTAGAAGATTATCCAGGACAATGGTGAAGAATACTCTACTAGAAGCTTGTCATTTCTGGAGATGTTTTCCAGAATACTTCCAGAGTCTTTTTTCAGAACTCCAATGAAGACGTTTCTTGAGACTTTTCCTGGGACACTGATGAAAACCTTTTCCAGTGGCTTTTCTGGAAACAGTGATACAGACTTTTCTAGAAGCGATCCCAGTTAACCGATACAGACTAGACTTTCTAGAGGATACAGGCTTTTCCAGGACACTGATGAAGACTCAAAATCCCAAAATCTTTTCCAGGACAAATTCTCTAGTTGATTTTCTTAGGCACTCTTAAAACCTTTCTAGAGGCTTTCCCAGAACACTGAAGAAATCCTCCCGTGATTTTTTTTATCAAGGGACACTGATAAAGTCGTTTCTTGAGACTTTCCCAGAAGACCAGAAAAGTCTTTTCTAGATGCTTTTTTAAGAATTTGTTTTTTCTGTAACTCTCTGAAGACTTCTATGAATGCACAGATATAGATGAACCTTTTACAGGCTTTCCCCGGATGTCACTGAAGACTTCCCCCGAGCCCTTCCCAGGAGGCTGATGAAGATTCCTGTAGAGGCTTCCCCTGTTGTTTACTAGACACTTCCCCCTTCTACAGCTGAGAGCGAGATGGGTGGGGTCAGTCCCGATGGATGCAAAAAAGTGGAGCTCGCAGGACTCAATCTGAAGGTCTGAAGGTTCGTCGTCTTGGCTTCCCTTTTCTCTCCAAGGCCACGTGTCCTCAGAGTATTAGGTAATCCAACCGAATTGGGTTCTTTTTTGTACCAGCAGTCGTTAGCAGAGTCTTTGCCTTTGCCCAGCTCTATAATCTGGCCACACGTGCACAGATATGCCACATTTGCCTGTGTTGGCAAACAGCTGCCCTGACAAACCTTTGCACACCTTCCTTGCGGCTACAAGATGATCCCCTGATCCCAGCTCCTTGTGGAAGACTTGAATTGGAGGTTCGTGATGCTAAAGAAAAAGAAACCTACACTTACGATGAGTCAGTGCATAGCGATGGAAGACGAGCGATCTAAACTACGAGGGGGTGTGGGTGGTTGAAAAGGAAATCGACTGACCTGAGAAAAAAGACGTCGCAGTGAAGTTGCACAGTGATCGTTTCTGCAAATGGAGAATGGAAGCATGGGTTTCATAAAAGATTTGAGCTGTCTTTGGTTGGGTACCTACATTCCCCAACGCTTATTGCTTGCTGTTCACCTCCCTCCCCTTTCCCCTTGCCTTATTGCTGGGTTACTTGCACATTGTGCCAGCTGGGAACTACATATGCTTCTCTTTCCAATTCTTTTTTTCCAATTGGTAGGTGGTTAGATGTCTTCAAAGCGGTGACCTGGCATGCGTGCGATGGGTGGCAATCATTTCACACCTGAACAAAGACTGTTATCTGTTATCCTTTTTTTTATTTATTTTTTTGATCTTTCAGTATCCTGGGATTGCACCCCGTCTACACAGGCTCCTTCCACCACTGGCACTGCAGTCTCCGGATGCGCTCGTTCCTCATGCCATATGCTCCTGTTTTGGTGGCATTCTGTGCAATGTGCAATGCGCCAACCAGACACTCTGTGCGGCAGTCATATGTCTGGGTGATTCAGAGAAAATCTCAAAATATGCTGCTCCTCTCAGAGCATCAGCTTCAGGCAGAGGTCCAATCAGAGAGCAGCAGCTTCAGGCAGTGGTCCAATCATTCATATGCAAAAAGCAGTTGCATGAAATTATGCACGCAGTAGTCACTCACGTGCATTCGAATATACCTCTATATACATCCATATAACTATATTACAGCATAGGCTACCACCCTGCACCAAAGCTACATCCCAGTGTGGTCCAGTGCATGAAATTCAAAACAAGCAACAGAGGCTGCTGAAGCACCTCGCGTCCGTCACCGTGTGCGCGTGCCTGCGGGTCAGCAGAAAAGCATCGTGCACTCTTCCTCCTCCTCCTCTTCTTCTTCCTCCTCTTCCTCCTCCTTCTCTACCTCTATCGTCGTCCTCCTCCTTTGGGATGCAAAACCACGCAAGTCCTCCTCCCTCGTGCTCGCGCGCGCGCTCCTTCGTCGTTGCCGTGCGCGAGCTCTGGCGTCTTCAGTTATTATGCAGAAAAAGGCAAAAACGGAAAGCATGCAGCATCTCCTGCTCCATCCAGCGCGAGCGAGCACGAGCCTGCGAGATGTGACGCCTCGGTGAAATGATGGCGTGCACGCGGGAGAAGGAGGGAGGGAGGGGGAGGGTACAGCTGCTCTGACAGAGAGAGAGAGAGAGAGAGAGATGGAGGGATGGAGGGAGGGGGAGGGTGAACTGATGCATTGCAGTAGTGGGATGGGATGCTAATTGTACATCTAAATCACACACAGCAGAACATCCTGTTACAGGGGGGGAGGTCAAACTGACTGACCAGTGTATTATTGTTTGAGTATGGTGGTTTAGCTGGTACAGTATAGGGTATGTTATTGTTTGAGTATGGTGGTTTAGCTGGTACAAACAATAACATACCCTATTTTGTACCAGCTAAACCACCATACTCAAACAATAACATACCCTATACTATACCAGCTAAACCACCATCCTCAAACAATAACATACCCTATACTATACCAGCTAAACCACCATACTCAAACAATAACATACCCTATACTATACCAGCTAAACCACCATACTCAAACAATAACATACCCTATACTATACCAGCTAAACCACCATACTCAAACAATAACATACCCTATACTATACCCGATAAACCACCATACTAGAGCAATAACATACCCTATATTATACCATCTAAACCACCATACTCAAACAATAACATACCCTATATTATACCAGCTAAACCACCATACTCAAACAATAACATACCCTATATTATACCAGCTAAACCACCATACTCAAACAATAACATACTCTATAATGTACCAGCTAAACCACCATACTGAAACAATAACATACCCTATACTATACCAGCTAAACCACCATACTAGAGCAATAACATACCCTATACTATACCAGCTAAACCTCCATACTCAAACAATAACATACCCTATACTGTACCAGCTAAACCACCATACTCAAACAATAACATACCCTATACTATACCAGCTAAACCTCCATATTCAAACATTAACATACCCTATACTATACCAGCTAAACCACCATACACAAACAATAACATATCCTACACTATACCATCTAAACCACCATACTCAAACAATAACATACCCTATACTATACCAGCTAAACCTCCATACTCAAACAATAACATACCCTATACTATACCCGATAAACCACCATACTAGAGCAATAACATACCCTATATTATACCATCTAAACCACCATACTCAAACAATAACATACCCTATATTATACCAGCTAAACCACCATACTCAAACAATAACATACCCTATACCAGCTAAACCACCATACTCAAACAAGGCATACAGTTATCCAAAAGCAGTGTGTAAGACTGGTGGAGGAGAACATGATGCCAAGATGCATGAAAAAAACTGTGATTAAAAAACAGAGTTATTCCAACAAATATTGATTATTTCTGAACTCTTAAAACTTTATGAATATGAACTTGTTTTATTTGCATTATTTGAGGTCTGAAAGCTCTGCATCTTTTGTTTGTTATTTCAGACATTTCTCATTTTCTGTAAATAAATGCTCTGAATGAGAATATTTTTATTTGGAATTTGGGAGAAATGTTGTCTGTAGTTTATAGAATAAAATAACAATGTTTATTTTACTCAAACGTAAACCTATATAACAGCAAAATCAGAGAAACCGATGATTTTGAAGTGATCTATAATAATAATAAAAAAAAAATTCCAGAGCTGTATAAGTGTGTGTATCTGCTGGTGACGTCAGCGGGGTCGAGTCTCTGAGCAGTGCAGGATGAAGATGGAGGACGGCGGAGTGCTGGTGGAGAAAGCGCCGGTAAAACTCTCATTTTTACGCTGTTTTACTGCTTTAATCTTGGCCTGAGCAGCAGGATTAACCTGGTTAAAGCCATGATACACTGGGCACGACCTTTATTACCGGATTAAACAGGGGGTTCGCCGTTAATTTAACCAGTTTTACTGAGGAGAGAAAAGCTGCCGATTCATTCCGCTGCTCCGTCATGCTGCTAAACTGAGCTAAGCTAAGCTAAGCTAAGCTAGGCTATGCTAGTTAGCCTGTTTACTGAGGATTTGTGAGAGTGTAGAGATTAAAACAGGGCTGTGTTTTAATTATTTAGCTCTTTAATTGTATTAAACTATTTTATTTAAGCTAACAGTGTTTGAGAGCTTTAGTTAGCTTGGTTAGCTAACTAGCTAAACTAATCTGTGTATGTATATGTGTGTGTGTTAGCATTAGCGGCTAGCTGTAGCTGTAGGTTAGTGTAGTGTAGCTGGAGTTATAAAGCCTGTATATCCTATATTTATTTATTTAAAGCTATATCTGCTATAAAATTACTGGTTTAAAAGGCTAAAAACTATTAAATTAAATTTCCAGACCTTTCAGAGGAGCTTATGATTTATTTAGTTTCTCTCAGTACAGAATCTAAAGCTATTTACATGCTATTTACACCAGGTCTAAATAACAGTAAATAACATTCTGTGTATAAAAGTCAATGTAGCTTAAATGACAGCTTTGAACATCTCATGGAATTCAGGCTTTCAGTTAACAGCTGTGCTAAACTCTTCAAGAGTTAATTACTTGAATTTCTTGTATCTTAATGTTAATGTTTGAGAGCATCAGTTAAAGTCAAGTAGTGAAGAGGTAGAGTTACAGGTATACAGTGAATAGTGAATATTTGAGTAATGTTATAATACTCTACTAAGTAAAGTAAAAAATGACTAAGAGAAAATGAAGTCCAGTCAGTCTAAAAAGAAAATGAATTTCAAGAACTTTGAAATTATCCTCAAGTGCAGTCACCGCAAAAACCATCAAAAACAGTATAATGGTGAAACTGGCACTCATCAGGACCGCACCAGGACTGTTTCTTTATGATCAGCACATCTCTGAACTACAGAATAAAATTATTGTAGTAATGCTTATTTAGCTTCATTCTGTTCTTCTACTCACTCATTACACACATAAAACTACTCTCCAGCACACGCTACTGACATTCTTCACTAATAGTCGTCTATATAATCGCTGAATCAATTAAAGCTGATGTTGAGTTTAGCGTTTTTAATCACTGTTTTAATTGCAATTTAATTTTAAACTAAACTGGAGTGAACGCTGGGTCATTCTGGTTAAGTTTCATTCTTTTTTTTTTATTGATTTACTGTTTAAAATAACATAACGTAATAAGCAGAGCTTTTCAGGTGAAGTTGAACAGATTTATTTTGGTGGAGTATAATCTTAGGTGTGTATGTTTAGGAAAGGGGCAGTATCCTCAGACATTGATTAAAACACGACCGCAAATCTCCTAAACTAAAAATTTACGCTTTTGTTATGGTCCAAGATGTGACAGGCTGTAAAAGTTGATGTTTGTCAATAATGTGTGTATATATTAATATATACAGTGTGTATATTATGTATACCATTTTTCCCCTATAAGGTGCTCAATGAATGAATGTCTGTTTTATGGTCTATTTTCATACATAAGGCTCACGAGATTTTAAGGCACTTTATGCGGTACTAGTAAGGAACAGGGGTATCGCCATGTTTTCCGTCTAATTCAGCAGGTATTTCTGATGAATTAGAAAGAAGCTAAGTTAAGTAAACAAAAATTTAATTCTTAGAAGAAGAAAAAAATTAAGTCAAACGAACGCTGGACGTTATTCTACACAGATTTCTCTCCTTGTTTATTTGGGTGAGTAAAGCGCTTCCATTTATTTACAGTAAGCTTAGATTTCCAGATTTCCACTAAGGCATTGCATTAGCATTCACAGCTAACCGCTAGTGGTTAGTGGCTAATGCCGCCCGTCAGTGTTAAAATGAGGAGACTCTAAATGTTACGGTAAGCCAGGATGATATTAGCTAGCGGTTCGTCCTGCGTAGCTTGTTTTAACACGGTAAATACTAGAGGTGTGCCAAAAAATCGATTCACATAAGAATCTTGATTCTCATTTACTACGATTCAGAATCGATTTAAAATGTCCCAAAATCGATTCTAAGGTCCAATCCCATTTCTTCCCTTGGCCCTACCCCTCACGGTAAGTTCACACTGCAGCGGCACGAAGCGTTTTTCGCTCCGCCTCCCACTGCCCAAAGCGACCGTGGCCGCTGCAGTTTGAACTTACCGTCAGACCCACACAGAGCGTAGGTGTATGAGAATCACCGGTAAGATGGCAGAACAAGCACTATATTACCTTAGATTAACGTGTAGTTTTAATGTTTTATGGCAGAATGCTTCATAACAAGCATAAAAAAGATCGCTAGTAGTTAGTTTCAGTAACTGTTAGCTAGCTAACTAGCTAACTTTCCAGTTCCACCTTAAATAACGCTACAGGTGGCAGCGGGCTGCAGCATTTAAGGCGGAACGGAAAAATAACAATAAGCTAATCAGAGCTAATTTCAGCTCCTCATCACAGAGGAATTAAGGAATGGACAATATGAATTAATTTCTCCACCTCCTGCCCCCTTTCTGAAGAAATACAACGGCCTAAAATTAACTAGTTAATCAGCAGCTGCTCCTGAACTTTAGCGCTCCACTGCTATCATCACATCAGCCCAGCAGCGTCACCTACACACCACCGCTAGTAGCCTTATAATAAAGCAGTGTTATTTATTATTTATTTATTGTTCATTAACGTCATTGTGATATCCCAGTGATTCCTCTGTCACTGAAGACCCACATTCCTGCACATTTTATTGTTTTTGTAACACATTACCTTCTCCAGGACCAGTGTATATTTTGGAGGCTTTTTTTTCAATAAGTTTTCAATAAATTTTTATAAATCAAATCGTTTTGAATCAAAAATCGATTTTGAATCGAATCGTGGCCCCCAAAATCGGAATCGAATCGAATCGTGAGATAGTAAAAGATTCCCACCCCTAGTAAATACACAGACTACAGTCCAATAATACTTACCTCTGAATGGCCGAATGGCTAGCGCTAAGCAGTAAATGCTAAAGCTGCTCCAGCAGTGCTAGCTGTGGTTAGCAGCAGACTACAGTCAGATAATACTTACCTCTGAATGGTGAAAGAGCTAGTGCTTAGCATGGTTAGCAGGTAATGCTAATACTGCTCCAGTCTCGGTGCGGGAGAAACTTTACTGAAACCCCTGTATAAAAACTCTGTACTTCAACGGAGTGACCTTACGGCTCCTTAATACCTGACTGGCTATGCGTTGCTTAGTCGTAAACCGGGGTGCATGCTGGATTAGTTTAATAGTTAGCTAGCTAATTATCATGAAATTGTGACTGTAAATCAGACAGATGTTGTTGCATCATATTGATTAGCCTTTTTAAAGGCTGTTCTTCAATGTGAAACTCATTCACAGTAATAGGTCGCCTGACTGGTGAGTTTTTGTATGTACTTAATGTTTTGGCTGCTCTGGCGTAACGTTACTGTAGGCATACAAATGAGTGATCGTTGTTAAATGCTTGTACTTGTAGGCAAATTAAGCATTGATTGTTCTGGTCTGTTGTATACTTTTGTAGTTGTAGCTGTTGTATTTGTGGGCTGTTAATGTGTATTAAATTCATATAACTTAGTCAAGACAGAGAATATATAATATATTATATTAACTGTACGCCACTGGTGTATATATAATATATAATGTTGCTCTGTCTACAGGAGGAGGTGCCGGCGGTGCTGGCCTCTCGGCCTCAGACCGGCTTGTCTTTCTTGGCCCCTGAACCTGAAGATCTGGAGGATCTGTACAGCAGATATAAGGTGAGATATTGATCATATTTATCTCCTCACTGTGGAAACCTTTTATTAACCCTTAGAACCCTACGGACAGATTTTCCGTCCAAAATCTCACCTTGTGTTCTCAGCTTAAATACTCAGGAATCCCTTCACACATAAACATAATCCATATATGGTTAGAAAGGGCGGAGCTTACTCTTTCTAAAAATAGTGATCACATCCCAGTGCGGTAAAGCTAAATCTACAAGAAACCCATTGAGAGAAAAACACCTAAAAAAAGTGAAAAATCTCCTTCCCCAACCAATATTATTTACCTTTAGTGCTTCAAACTTATTTATATGATGTTTCAAACCAAATAATATCAGTAAATAAAGACTCAAAAGTGTCCACAGAAAAAACAGTGTGACTAAACTACCTGCTTTACTCAAACTAAAGCTAGGTATGGTGTGCGCACTACTTTATATAGTTTTTATTTTACTCACACATTTTTACTAAGTAGTTATTTTGCACTAAACATTTTTTTTTATTTAGATTAAAAAGTTTAAATTTTTGTATATATATAGTTTTCTTTGTGTGTTCTGATTAAAATACTGAAAGGCATAGGCTGCTCTGAGTGTCAGGTGGTTTTTAGTATCTACATGTATCCTAGAGGTGTGATTATTGATTATCAAGAAAAATAATAAATCCGCCTGATGCTGTTTCTACATGTATTTTATCAATAAGTAATAATTAATAAACCATGTGAACTCAAATATCAATATTCTTATGCTTTCAACTCATAAACACTCTAGTCTAACCATTTTTGAAAATATATCTTAGGTATGAATATATTTAAAGTCTATACATTCAAAAATATATATAAAAAAACATTTTTTGGTAAAATTTTGACCAAAAAATGATCAGTTCCAGTAAAAAATATAACGATTCCGGTTCCTTTTACATTTTAAATGATTATATTTTTGTCTTCTGGAGTAAAAGAGATCAGGGCATGTGTCTGTCTGATATAATTACTGTGTTATAAGAACGAATTAAAAATGCACCAAAACAGTCTAGGGTTCAAAGGGTTAATGGCTTTTTTCAAGCGTATCTTTTATAATCAGTGCTGTCTTTAGAACTAGAAGTTACTGAGAGAATTTAACTCCATTCGTTCGCAAAAGAAAACACTGAAGTGTGTATTGGTGTGTTGGTGTGTGTTGTAGAAGCTGCAGCAGGAGCTGGAGTTTCTGGAGGTGCAGGAGGAGTATATTAAAGATGAGCAGAAGAATCTGAAGAAGGAGTTCCTCCACGCTCAGGAGGAGGTGAAGAGGATACAGAGCATCCCTCTGGTGATCGGACAGTTCCTGGAGGCTGTGGATCAGAACACCGCCATCGTCGGATCCACCACAGGTACAGATTCAGGGACCAACATCAGGGCTGCAGCTAATGAGTATATTTTAGTAGTCGAATAATCTGTTGATTATTTGTTGGATTAGTCATGAATATTTTTTGTCATTCCCTCCGTCTACATTAAACTATAAAATACACAGTATATTACAGGAAACATTTACACAGGCTGGATGTTATTTTCAGGAGAGAGATTCTAGGATATTTTTATGTATTTTTCTTACTTTTTCCCTAACGAGATTCCTCCCTGAAATAATTGTCTAAGAATAAGACGTTTTTTATTATTAAAGTCTTTAGTAACTGTAACATATAACTTAGTTTTAATGGAGTGGACAGAGTATCCCTGTTACGTGTCGACAATGTTTTATAGTCTGTGTTGTCGATTGAGCTGACTAATCGTTGCATCCTGAACAAACATCATGCATGTACTGGTTTTATCTTGATGCATTACCTCGTGTCATATGTTTTAATATCGGCAACATTTTTGACGCAAGAACAAACAAAAAAAACTCCATTGCGTATCATTGCAATGTTACTGTACGCACGTTTGTTCTGTTTGTTTTGCTTTTGTTTGTTTGCAGTTTTAGTATTGCTTTTGTTTTACATTGCTTTATTTTTGGTAGATTTTCTATTCTGTTAAATTATTTTGTATAAAATAATAAGTCTTGGTAAGCTACTGTTTATAAAATAGACATTTATATTTTGTTCATACTCAATGCTTATGTATTATAAATATTAATTGTTTTTTTTTCTGTAGTATATTCTTATAATTAAGCAATATATATATATATATATACATTTTAGAAATGTTTAAAAATATGTGGACTACACTGATTGGGATTGTGGTGCAAAACCACAAAATGGGTACTGGATACTCTCAGAGATGTTATTAATGAGGAGACGCCCACTGATGCTTTTTTATCAGATTTTATCAGTGATTTCTGAAATGGTAATTTGATGTTTAGTTCCCAGTATTTTAGGTTCCCTCCATTCAGACAGATAGAATTGGGTCTTGCATGACTGGAAACTATATTAATGTTTTTATTTATTCTAAATTAAAAGCTCTGGATGTGATCTGTGTGTTTCAGGCTCGAACTACTACGTGCGAATCCTGAGCACTATAGACCGAGAGCTGCTGAAGCCCAACGCCTCGGTCGCTCTGCACAAACACAGCAACGCTCTGGTGGACGTACTGCCCCCGGAGGCAGACAGCAGCATCATGATGCTCAGCTCAGGTACACACACACTACACTACACACACACACACACACTACACACACACTACACACACTACACACACACACTACACACACACTACACACACTACACACACACTACACACACACACTACACACACACACACTACACACTACACACACTACACACTACACACACACACTACACACACTACACACACACACTACACACACACTACACACACTACACACACTACACACACACACACACTACACACACACACTACACACACACTACACACACACACTACACACACACACTACACACACACACTACACACACACACTACACACACACACTACACACACACTACACACACACTACACACACACTACACACACTACACACACACTACACTACACACACACACTACACACACTACACACACAAACACAGCAACGCTCTGGTGGACGTACTGCCCCCGGAGGCAGACAGCAGCATCATGATGCTCAGCTCAGGTACAAACACACTACACACACACACTACACTACACACACACACACACTACACTACACACACTCTACACACACTCTACACACACACACACTACACTACACACACACACTACACACACTCTACACACACTACACACACACACTACACACACACACTACACACACACACTACACACACACACTACACACACACACTACACACACACTACACACACACACACACACTACACACACACTACACACACACACTACACACACAAACACAGCAACGCTCTGGTGGACGTACTGCCCCCGGAGGCAGACAGCAGCATCATGATGCTCAGCTCAGGTACACACACACTACACTACACACTACACACACACACACTACACACACACTACACACACACTACACACACTACACACACACTACACACACACACACACTACACACACACACTACACACACACACTACACTACACACACTACACACACACTACACACACTACACACACTACACACACTACACACTACACACACACACTACACACACTACACACACACTACACACACACTACACACACACTACACACACTACACACACAAACACAGCAACGCTCTGGTGGACGTACTGCCCCCGGAGGCAGACAGCAGCATCATGATGCTCAGCTCAGGTACACACACACTACACTACACACACACTACACACACACTACACACACACTACACACACACTACACACACACTACACACACACTACACACACTACACACACTACACACACACTACACACTACACACACACACTACACACACACTACACACACACACACACCACACACTACATACTACACACACACTACACTACACACACACACTCTCTACACACACACACACTACACACAGATTAGTGATGGGACAATACACTTTTTTCAGCTCCGATCCGATACCGATATAAAACTGATATAAGATTGCCGATACCGATACAAATACCGATACTTTTAGTTTATTAATAGTACTATGATTAAGGTTAAATAATGAGGCTGAAACAGACCACACAGCCCTTTTAAGAGTATCCACAGGTGCATTTAATGTAAATGCATTCAAAAGTCATTTATTTGACACACTTCATACGCAATTACACAATAGTTTCCTTTCAAATAAAATGTTTGAATTTTTGTTAAATATAAAAAAAAAGTAAAATATTAAATACATTAGTTATTATTTTCAGGGCATTTTTTGCAACGGTTGTGCAGGAGACTTTTATTTTGACAGGTAGCGTAGAGGATTAGCTGCAATAGCTAACGGCTAACTGGCGATGCTAACTGTATTTCCGAGCTAAATTAATCACTGTTTTTTTAATAACAGATTGATTTCTTACTGCTGGTTAGGGTTGGTAGGATCTGTGGTTTGATATTAGATGTGGATTATGGCTGTAGTTCA
Organism: Astyanax mexicanus; assembly: GCF_023375975.1. Lineage (NCBI taxonomy): Eukaryota > Metazoa > Chordata > Actinopteri > Characiformes > Acestrorhamphidae > Astyanax > Astyanax mexicanus. The sequence continues at coordinate 128,357,300 of NC_064408.1, read as the reverse complement.
CTTAAGATAGTTATTTATTACATTCACAATGCCGGAATGATTTTGCTAGCTAGGCTAACAGACTGCAGATGTTAATGGAGATGCTAACGGCTAACTGGTCATGCTAACTGTATTTCTGAACTAAATGAATCTCTGTTTTTAATAACAGATGGGTGAGTTTGTGCTGGTTAGTGTTTGTAGATGCTGTGGTTTTATATGATATGTGGATTATGAATATAGTTTACTCCAGTCTGTAAGTTAGTTCATACCTTCACAACACCGGAATGCAGCTGCTGTCAGTTCAGTGCTAATGCTAGCTAGGCTAACAGACTGCTGGTGTTAATCTGTTTACCTCTCAGACGCTGACTTTACGTGTACCGTTCTGCTGTACAGCGTTTCCAAAGTGAAAACTCTCCAGATAATGGACTTTTTCAGTCAGCCGCAGACTGAAGCTGCTGGGGGTTCAGGGTAAACTGTTAAACTGGAATCCTGATCAGGGATGCGTTTTGTGTTAACGTTATGGCGGGTTTATTGTTCAGCTCAAGCTTTGGACTGGAATATGGATCGGTAAGTGGATCGGCAGCGCCCGCCCGATATCCGATTCGTCGGATTACGTCAATATCGACCCCGATACCGATATTGTATCGGATCGGTCCCATCTCTAACACACACACACACTACACACACACACTACACACACACACACAGCAACGCTCTGGTGGACGTACTGCCCCCGGAGGCAGACAGCAGCATCATTATGCTCAGCTCAGGTACACCCACACTACACACTACACACACGCTACACACTACACACACTACACACACGCTACACACTACACACATGCTACACACACACTACACACTACACACACGCTACACACTACACACACTACACACACACTACACACACACACTACACACTACACACATGCTACACACACACTACACACACGCTACACACTACACACACTACACACACGCTACACACTACACACACACACTACACACTACACACATGCTACACACACACTACACACACACACTACACACACACACACACACACACGCTACACACTACACACACACACGCTACACACTACACACACACACGCTACACACTACACACACACACGCTACACACTACACACACACGCTACACACTACACACACACACGCTACACACTACACACACACACGCTACACACTACACACACACACACACACACACTACACACACACACACACTACACACACACACACACACTACACACACACACGCTACACACTACACACACACACTACACACACACACACACACACGCTACACACTACACACACACACGCTACACACTACACACACACACGCTACACACTACACACACACACGCTACACACTACACACACACACGCTACACACTACACACACACACACACTACACACACACACACACTACACACACACACACACTACACACACACACACACACTACACACACACACACACACTACACACACACACGCTACACACACACACACACTACACACACACACACACTACACACACACACACACTACACACACACACGCTACACACTACACACACACACACTACACACACACACACACTACACACACACACACACTACACACACACACACACACTACACACACACACGCTACACACTACACACACGCTACACACTACACACACGCTACACACTACACACTACACACGCTACACACTACACACACACACACTACACACTACACACACACGCTACACACTACACACACACACACGCTACACACTACACACACACACACTACACACACACACGCTACACACTACACACACACACACTACACACACACACACACGCTACACACTACACACACACACACACACACACTACACACACACGCTACACACTACACACACACGCTACACACACACACTACACACACACACTCTCTACACACACACACACACACACACTACACACACACTACATACTATACACACTACACACACACACACACACTACACTACACACACACTCTCTACACACACACTCTCTACACACACACTCTCTACACACACACACTACACACACACTACATACTACACACACTACATACTATACACACTACACACACACACACACACACACACACTACACACACACTACATACTATACACACTACACACACACACACTACACTACACACACACTACACACACTACACACACACTACATACTATACACTCTACACACACTACACTACACACACTACACACACACACACACACAAACACAGCA